>NC_079165.1:6572650-6730150 GCF_947568905.1 Ostrea edulis
ATACCAAGCAGTGACCGTGCAGTGCTGAACCCTGGCCACATGATCCATTTTACATTGAAATATGACCAACAATTCAATTATAGACCGAGACCCCACCATCACTTTGACCTGGACTTGCAATTTGGGGCTTCAAGACGGACCCCACTAAGTCTTCTCCTGTGCCTCCCCCCTCCACCCTCCCCTTGAAATTGTAAAACACGCATTCCTTTTGATGTGGCTGAGAGATTCAGTGTATCACTGTTTCCTTATATATGTTCATCCTGTTTTAAATAGGTTATGTCGCCCCATTTTTCGAAAAACGGGGTTAAAAAAAGGAAACTAAAATTTAAGCGGAGGAGGAGGAAATATTACAGAAATGTGCAATGTGTATAAAAAATATAAAAGTTCAGGAAAGGAGCACATCATATAAAAAACACATGTCGATACCCTATAATCAAGCTTCATGAAAGGCTTGAACAGATCAGGATTTGTACGGCTGTCGGTTCATGCCGAGTACTACACACCTAACGGTTCTGTCCCTAGTGCAATGTATGGCAAAATGCCAACTCAGTTTTATTTCCATGTGGTCTTTTTGACATTTAAATATTTCAAATTACACAATAAATAATTATATTCAGGTTATTTTTACCCGCATCGATTAAAGGTTGGTACAATATATGGGGGAAAAAAAACACGTGTGACTCAGTCGGTGTGTTATGACGTAGAGGAAAATTTCCAAGAATGAAAGATCGATTTCACTAAACCTGTAGCCAGCGAGCGGGAAGGAGCACTTGCGCTAACAAGATGAATAAAACTGAGAAAAATGCCGAATTTACAGTTGACGAGGAATATTTAAGGCAGAAGGAGGTTTGTGGATACATTTTCTGATATCTTTGTAGGTTTTGGTGATTTTCATCATTAAAAATGATTCTTCATCGATTATGAATGGATCGTTGCGGCTGCGTTCAACATCAGACCAGACTCAACACGCTCTCTACTAATGCCCTCATTATAATAATTTATACATATTTCATTGTTCAAGCTAGCCTTTTTGTAGACTTTTGTAATTTTGGAAAAGAGAAAGAGAGTGTAGATTTCTGATGAATTAGATTAAATGTCCACACAAAAAAAAAATGGTGGGAAAAAATTAGTTCTTGTAAAGTCAATAAAAATGTCTGCATGTTTAACCTATCGCCATGATGATCTTTTTATTATTATTTTTTTTCAATTAGTTCTTTATATCATGCTAATCGTGTTTGTTAAGTACCGATCTGCAGATGAAACTGTATTCATCCCCACCTACACCGTATGTTGACAAGGTTGCTTTTTCACAGATTATTCTAACTATAGTGTATGATAAAGTTTCCTGTACCTAACTCATACAATAGATCTACTGCCTCGTACTATGGGGGGGATATTGATCATTTGAACATTTGTTCCTTGAGTTGTCGTCTCCTGGTGTTCTCTGCAGATAACCAATGTGTGTTAAATACTCGTCTGAAAGTACAGTGTAGGCCCTAATCAGCTTTTATTTGAAAGTTGAAAGGCTTTTTAAAGGCCCAATGCTTTCATTGAGAAACTTTAGTTCGTTTTTGGATGAAACATTTAATGAATGTAAATTTATATTGTTGGTATCGACAAGGGATCAGTACTAGCACTCCTTATTATCTGTTTGTATGCAGTTAATAATCTGTTGACTGTACATGCCCTCACACACAATAACCAAATCGCTGAACTTGAAGCATCGATAAAGTATTGATTATGTTGAATTTGCATGCATTACTTCAGACTTCAAATTCTCTCATTTAGTTGTGGATTTATCTATTGATTGTCTTGTCCTCTGTTGATGATTATAAGGAACCTGTAGGTGACTAGACTTTTTTGTACGTCCAAAAATACACGCAACTCTCCACCCACAGCCCATCCAAATGTATGAAGTGATAAAAATGCAGTGATGGTGCGAGTGGAAATCTACCAGCATTCCTAGTAGTTATTGTTTAACACAGTGGTAGGAGTGTCAGACTTGTAAACTTGGGGTTGAGGGTTCAATTACCCACCACTGCCTGTTTTGATTAACTTTGATACTGCTACAACATGTTCTAAGGTTAGAGTTCAGATAGATGTTCCTTTGTTTGACCTTCCCTTGAAGGAAGAGGGGATGTAACCAAAGAGGTGGTGTGTTAATGTTCCTGTAAGCAATACCAGCGAGATCCACACTGTCGCACATCAAATAACCATTTAGCTCAGCTGTTAAACATAACCAATGATGCCAGTCACTAATAGTTAATATTAAATATCCGCAGATTTAAAAACCAATGACGCCTGTCGCTAATAGTTATAATTATTTTTCACTACAGAAAGCCTTGGTTGACAGTGAGTCTTCATCTCCTGGCAGCAGTCAGAGCAGCCTAGATAGTGGGGATGAAAATGTCGGACGAGGAAACTGGTCGGGCCGGCTAGACTTCCTGTTGTCCTGTGTAGGATTTGCTGTGGGACTGGGGAATATATGGAGGTTTCCTTATTTGTGTTATCAGAGTGGAGGAGGTATGAGATAGGAGTTAATTTTTTAACTAATTTTGAAATGATGAATTATCATGCCTGCTGAGCTTTGTAGATGAACTAAAATTAAACACAAAGATAAAGAAACTGCTCATTGTCCCTAATTATGTTTTAATTATGTATGTATTGATTTATTTTTTTAGGGGCATTTTTAATTCCATATGTGATTTTCCTGATCTTGTGCGGGATACCATTATTTTTCCTGGAGGTCAGTTACGGCCAGTTTGCCAGCCTGAGCCCCATCACAGTGTGGAAAATTTCCCCACTCTTTAAAGGTCAGTCCGATTTATACATTGTTAATGGAGATTTAGCAAGGTGTGAAATTATTCTTTTGTGTGTAAATACAAGAGAGCAAACTGGCAGCTACCACACCTATTAAGTATTTTGTTGATAAGGAAGATTTGATATTGATATTACTATGTGGGGGATCGATATTGTATACAGAGTAATTTTTCATTGGCAATTTTCCATTGTTGCAGTGGTAATAAAAGACCCCTTATCTGCCAGCTTATTGTAGGAAGTTAAAAGCACTAATCATGTACCAACAGATACTAACATCCTCCCACTAGTCTGTCAAGTGTTTGTATCCCTGTCTCTCCCTGTCAGACTAGAATGCGTCAAGCATCAGTTGTTTTCCTCTTCTATTTCCCTTGTTAGTTTCCCTTCAGAGAGAATTAATTAATTTGTTTACGAACACGGGGCTACCCTATGTAAAGCCTGTCATCGTAATGCCCAGGGGGTCAAGGTGGGAATGTTCGTGTTGGAGCATTTATATATATGAATGGTCTGTGTTAATTTATGCCTCTGTGTCCGCTCCTTGGGAGGAAAAGGTCAAGAGAAGATTTTTAAGTGTTAGTACTTAGATCCCAGCATGTTGATGTATGCTTAGTCTGTCACAAAGAAGGAAATCTGTGTGGGGTATTATGATAAAACATTTAAATGGTACAAGCGTACTTATAAAAAAATATCTTCATTTCCAAACTAACATGGTTGATGTATCTATGATATTGATATATAGTAACTTTTGCCATATAAAGTATTTAATTTTACCCAAGATGAAAGGAATAGTTTAAAATTCAATATTTAGTTATTGACTTATTGTATTAAATTTTTAACAGCATTGAAAGGCATAGACTTCTAGTGGTCCAGAAGTTGAGGTCAAGGTCATAGAGTGAAACCAAAATCAATGCAATGAAATTTACAATTCTACAAAAAGAAATTCTATTTTTATAGGACATAGATTCACAAAGCAATCAAATTGAATATCTTAGATCTGACATGTGCAGTGAAAAATCTGTATACACAGATAAGTTGTAATTGTGTTTTCACCGCTGTAAGACAGTACGTATATATATCCGAGTGGGAGCCCTATTCATTGTCTCTGAACATGTCCAGAAGTTTTTAACCCGCAGACTTTGGACAATGTCAGAGGAAGATACTTATGCATTTTGAGGTCAAAAGGTCACAATGTGAAGGTCTTATGAGAAAAAAATTGTGGGATTGAGTAAGGCAATGGCTTTAGTATTCTATGAATGGCATTCTTCATGTTCATTACCTATTACTAAGTGGACAGTGTTGAAAGGAAGTGATCTATTACATCCTTGCCCCTATATACACAGTAAACAAACTTGATGTCAAAACTCACGGTTGCCATGGTTTTCCTTCTGATTATGTGTAAAGAGGGTGCACACAATGCATACATTATAATAATAAGATCAACCAAAGATGTTCCCAGAGTTGAATTAGTCAAGAATGAACTAAGATAGATTTTATTTTTCTTTCATTGGGGATGAAATCAAATAGTTTATGTTGCAGGGGATATCAATATGTTATCGCCATTATAGATGCATAAACCATGTTAGTTGGATTCCAAAAAATTAGATAGTACATGTACATATGTACGTTTAAGTTAGGGTCACAAGGTCAGATATCAAGGTTAAAGGAGTATACCTTGAGCTCTCAGTTGGGCACTGACTGCAGACTGTCATTTTTCTTGATAAATTCAGAAGAGCAATTTATAGAGAGCATGTATATTATAATTAACATAGAAATAAAATGCATTTGGATCAATAGAGTGCCAAAAAAAAACACATTGATTGTTATGGTAGAAAAGTGCTCACTATGGCATGAAGAAGAAAGAGGTCATTACAAGAAATATATACTGTAAACATTTAACATAATTTTATTTGTGTTGTTTAATAATGACTACGCTTTTGTTTTCAGGTGTGGGATATGGTATGGTCATCATATCGGGGATTGTATGCGTGTACTACAACATAATCATCACGTGGACAATCTATTTCCTGTATTACTCCTTCAGAGCAGTCCTGCCCTGGAGTACGTGTGACAATTCATGGAACACGGAGAAATGTTACGTCCGCGGCGAAAGTGATCTGACCAATGGAACGAATGGATACAATGTCTCCAATGTAAACACAACAAACCTCTTCAATTCTTCAGACGTAGCAGTGACTTTTGCCGACTTGACAAGCAATGTGTCGAAATTGAATACATCAGACAGGGTCACAGCCAGTGAAGAGTTCTGGCAGTAAGAATTCTTTATTTGAATCTGGATATTTGATAAAGAGAAGTGCAATAAGAATTTGCGATATAATTTAGTAGGTATTTGATAGTTGCAGAAGTATCATGGATGACATAATATCGATTAGTAAACCTAAACTATGTCTTTCTATGATATGTATTTTATTGTTAAACATTTTAAAATCTGAGTAATAACTATAAAGTCAATATGTGCTTGTAAATTAAGAATTAAAATGTTTTAGGAATGAAGTTTTGCAAATCACGGACGGAATTGAGGACTTGGGTGTCATTCGTTGGGAGCTCCTCATCTGTCTGGCAGTGGCATGGATCATCGTTTTCCTGTGCCTGTGTAAGGGAATTAAATCATCTGGAAGGGTAAGTCACTCAGTCCCTATCAAGCTTTAATGCAGAAGTTATAATCAGCACAGCACCATCTGTAGATTATTGAAAGAAAAAATATCTTGGATGTTTGTATGGTGGGGGTATGAAAAGAATGGATGCGGTAATATGCATAATTAGCAAAGATGAGTACACAGAAAGCACTCCCTTCTTCCAGTATTCATACCTCCCCAATAGTACAAACTAGTGTAATATTTTGTTCTAAACTTTTCATACAAAGCACGCCTTTTTGTGACACAAGCACATGTTCTTTTATGAGGATATGCAAAGTGTTGAATGGCAACAGATTATTATTGACAGAACTTTGGTGACATTGATTATACGTGTATCTGGTTTTTCAGGTAGTGTATGTGACAGCCACCTTTCCCTATCTGGTTCTGACCATTCTGTTTATCCGAGGGGTCACACTTCCTGGTGCCGGAGCCGGAATATACTTCTATCTCGTCCCAGAGTGGGAGAAACTTCTGACATTCAAGGTTTGTTACTGTTCCTTATTTTATAGGAAATAGCACGTTTTATTTGCAGCAAGAAATATTTAAAGATTATATGTAGAAACGGAGAAGAAAACTTAATTATTGTAATGAGATAGTTTGTATATGATATTGAAGAAGTTTGTAAGTGTTTAGTGAAATGATAAAAGTTAGAACCTGTCAATAGGTGTGGGGAGATGCTGCAGTGCAGATCTTCTACTCAGTGGGTATGGCCTGGGGAGGACTCATCACAATGGCCAGCTACAATAAGTTTAACAACAACTGTTACCGTGATGCCATGATTGTACCTCTTATCAACTGTGGAACCAGCGTGTTTGCGGGGCTAGTCATTTTCTCTATCCTAGGATTCATGTCGCATGAGACGGGTGTCGACATCACAAAAGTTGTTACACAAGGTATGTTTTATGTGGCTGAAACAAAGCTGTGTTATGCAAGAAGGAAGTAAGTGTACTGATTTATACCACAAGTATCATTAGTAATCAGTGCCAGCATTTGTAACTTATTTTACCAGGAAGAATTTAATTGCTGTTGAACTTTTTTCTATAAGAATAAGGGAAAAAAAACAATTTATTGATGGGGGAATACAGAAATTTTGATTTCAGGGAGTAAAAAAAAAATTTATGTGTTGATGCTTTGCACCCATATTGGACAAATTCTGTTTATGTACAATATATAGATCCAGACAAAGACTGAAATTGAAGTAAAATTTTGAAATCTTTATTTGCAGGACCGGGTTTGACATTTGTTGCATACCCAGAGGCCGTATCTAAACTTCCGATTTCCCCCCTGTGGGCAGTTCTGTTTTTCCTCATGTTGTTCACAATTGGTTTGGACAGCCAGGTATGAAATTGTTTTGTTGCATGTGGACAGAAATTACGATCTGTAAAAATGATGACACAGACTCCCAAACTGATGATGAAAGCAAGCATTATGACATAGACCACAGGAAATGCATGTATTTAAAGAGATTATCGTTAAATATTACTGGCATATGTTTTTGCATTGATGTTTACAAGATCATTGAAACATTCATAAAATTAAAACTATGTTTAAGACATGGGGAAAAAAACTGAAAATTTTTAGCAGTTTGAAAGTTCATTTTGTTGCAATATCAGGTCATTCAAAATTGATTTCATCATAGTCCAGATCGCAAGTGTGTGTCATCATCGAACATTTCATGATTCATTGGAAACTGAGTTCATGGAAAGCTCTTCTATGAACACAGATTTCTTCCCTATCTAACAAGGAAAACATATCAGTTGAGCAAGCACGTTTGCCTTTATTTCTCTTCATTTTTTTATTTGGATTATAATAAATGAATACTGAAATTTTGCTTTCAAAACAAGGTCCTTAATCTGTGGAACTGCATACCAACTGATTTTCATCATGTCCTTTATTTCCTTGTGGTTTTAGGCTGCTTTTTCAAAGCAGCTTCTTCTGCATCTTTCATTCATCAGTAATTCATGCTGTTAAAGAATTTATGATTTTTTTTTTTAAATCAAGAAAAAGAAATCAACGTTACATTTAGAATTTATATGTAGAAATCATTAATGATACTCATGAATATGGTCTCTAAAAAGGAGGGGGGGGGGGGGCATTCCAAGGGAAATAAATCTTAATTTCGGTTTTTAATTTCCAATTTTTGACATTTTGGGTTACTGAAATTCACAAAGAGCACTATATTAGTGAGTTTTTAGCATATGTTTAACATTTCCTTTACATAATAAACTGTCTTTATTATCTAGAGATAGTCTTGCAGTAGCAAGGTACACAGGTAACGTTTTAGTTTTTGTGTGAGAGGATGACGGGAAAGGTGAAAAGAAGGTGTGCGAAAGACTGTACGATGTGTGAACGTTTTTGTAATCCAATCTGAGCATCTACCAATGTAAAATGTGTGGTCTAGCTGTTCTAAATTCACTGTCAGATTAAAACTGACTGGTGTTGGAAGTGTGTATGGAAATTTTTGGATGCAACATGGAATGCAAGTTTTGAATGAAGTGTGTCTTCAGCATCTGCTGATTTAGTCATGGAATTTGACAAACCTTTTAATTTTTGACCTGCATTTTTTGTTCTAATGACTGCCTGTTATTTTTTCATCTGTTGCATGCTTAGATTTAAATGCATTAAAAATACAGATGGGCAAGCCTAACAGCACAGCGAATTTAATATGAATTTCAGTGCAGTAAAAATTCAATGCCCTTTATTTGGGGGAATGGCTGTTGATGAAATTATTTGATTGTTTTACACAATATTGAAATCAAAGGAAAGCAAGAATAAATATGATTTGGGTGAGAGGAAAAAAATCTTTGTTATATTCGAATGGGGATATGAAGATCCTGTCCACATTAAAATCAGGCATTGCCAGAAATGACAAATTAAGGCCACCATTTTTTGTTCCTAGGTTTGCGTGGTCGCCATGCATGTACAGCAGTAATGATTTTCCCAGTCAGAAATGTATTGTTTGTAATGCAGAAAAGTTTCTTTCAAATTTTTTATAATGGTGTACATAGAGATCTTAATGGGATACTAAAATGTATACATAAGATAAATAGAGGTTGAAAATTTTTATTTTATTTTACCTTTATGTGAATAAGCAATTCAAATCAATAAAAAATTGTGAAACCCAGAAATTCAATATGCCAATCTCTGCCTGATTTTATCATGGACAGCCTCTGAATGTGTAAAGAGGGGGCATTTTATTAAAGCTCATAAAAATGTTCGGTGTGCCTGGTTTAGCTTTTAAGTAATTTGGAGACACATTGAAATGCTTGTTTGCTATGTTTCTTTTTTGTCCAGGATAGTGGTGAAATGTGGTGCAGGAAGACCCTGTGATCAACACATCTCTGTATCACCACGGTAACCGCTGGTCCACTGTGATAAAAATACAAATTTAACTTTTGTATTAACAGCCCCTATTTTCAATTTACCAAATGTGTGTGAGCACTGTCAAAAAATATGTGTAAATTTATTTCTAACAATCATATTCACATTTGAAAATATAAAGTTCAATATCTCATTTTGTGGGTCAAGTTTCAGATTATAAATGTTTTGTAATGTCAAAGTTCATAGTCTTGAGATCAGGATCTTTTTAGGTTTGGGGATACCAAGTAGCTCACGCACATTGGGAAAGTTTTAACATACTTTCATTTTGTTGTAGGTTTAATTAAGCACAAAGTTCTCAAGAATTATTGTTAAATACTCATTTGCAAAGTAAAAAGTTAATTCTAAAGTTTATTTTGAATAAATCAACTTGTGGACTTTACATCTCATATCACGATGCTTTTCAAGATTCATACACATGTATTTTGTGAAAAACATACAAGGTCTTTGTAAAAGTTGCATTAAATCAAAAGTCTTTTAATTGATTTTTTATAAAATTTTATGCACACCAAATTTGAAACCAAAAAAAAAAATGAAAGAAAATGGAAAAACATCAGCATGAAGTTTGATGGATGTGCATTTAAGAATGCAGTCATTGACAAAGTTCCCTATAAGTCAGATGATCCCTAAATCCCTCTCAGCCTTATAAAGACCGTGTACACATCATTTATTTCCTTTGTAAATTGATATATTGGTAACAATCAGACCGTTTTAATTCAGTGCAGACATTTCAGTTGGATACAGTACAAGAGGAGTATTTGTATTATAAGAAATACTGAATCCAATGAGGAAATGTGATTTTTTAAAAATTAAAGTGTTTCTCTTAAAAGTAAATGTATTCATATTTGCCAACCTTTCACAATCTGAAAGTATAAAGTAATCACATTCTGGAAGTAAGGGATGAAGTTTACTGAAAGTGGCTGCTGTTGAAGTTTTTAAAGGAATATAGAAAGGAATTCCAAAAATCCAATTTCTGGGAAGGATTACAAGAAAATGGACCAGAAATTGACCAAGTTTGGGGGTAGGGTGTCACCCTGTAATGAGGGCAAGTTGGCATCTATGTATATTTTGGAATTATAAAGGAAGTAAATACTGAATGGTGTCCATCTGGCATTGTCTTGGACTGGGAATGAATACAGACTTCTGTTAAAAATCAGGGTGCTGTGGATTCCCGGTATCCAAGTATGCTGGTTGGCTTCATTTTTCATGGGTATTGTCATGAATAACTTTTCTCTGTTCATTCAAAATGCATGTGTATGTATCATTTCATTGTGACATTTTAAGAACAAAGTATTCAGGAAGTCTTGAAATTCGATTTGATAATTAGGCTACTTTAGAACTTCAAGTATAGTGTACCGGTAATTATATTTTTTAAGAAAGTATCGTTTAAAGAATTTTTAAAATTTGATTTTAAAGTTTCCTGAATTCTTTGCTGAGAACGCCCATCTTTTTTCAGACATTTATAGGTCACTGTTCCCAGGACTTTCATTTTCGTTTTGATTTTATAGTTTGGAATGTTTGAAACCATGACCAGTGCCTTTATTGACGAGTTTCCGACTCTGTTGAGGAAGAGGAAGGTTCTGTTTACTGCCATGTTCTGCTTCGTCGAATTCCTCCTGGGCATTCCATGTATCTTGCAGGTGAGCAGACGGGAATAAAATTTTCATATAACTGATACTTTAAAACCACTTTACCCTAGGGTTACTTGTTCAAATAAAATGGTGGACTGATATGGAGAGAAATTAAAAATAAAACAGGTTTCAAGAACTCGGAACCAACCTTGTGTTAGGGAGGACAAGTTTGTGAGCTGTTGGTACACGTGCATAGACAAAGTTAAGGTCTCTCCCAACATTGACAAGAAATGGGTGTTGATAAAAATGTTTTTTTACATTAGTAAAAGTGGGTTTATGATAATTTCTGAAAATGAAAGCTACAGTAGAGGGAGTTACTCCAAATATGAAACTGATGTCTCTTGAGACAGTATTAGGGGGGGGGGGGGGGGGGGTACAACAAGTCTAGTGTCGTTCATAAATTTTGCACTTCAGAACCAGATGTTCATACAATGTATTATCAATGTCAAGTAAAACTGCTTCACCTTTTGATTGACAGGGAGGGATCTATGTGCTCCAGATCATGGATTGGTACTGTGCCACATTCTCTCTGATGTTGTTGTCGTTTACCGAGTGTGTGGTCATTGGCTGGATCTATGGTAGGTTTCTCCTCCCCCCCCCTCTCTTTTCTCTCTCTCTCTCTCTCTCTCTCTCTCTCTCTCTCTCTCTCTCTCTCTCACCAGAACATATTTTGTCCTTCAGAACAGTTGTTATATTGATCTGAAAAGTGACCATCTCCAGGGATTTTCTAAGTGTTGTTTTTTTGTTGTTTTTTTTCCCCTGTGCAGGTGCGGACAGGTTTTACAAGGACATTGAACTGATGATTGGCTATCAGCCGGGAGTGTGGTGGAAGATTTGCTGGAAGTTTATCACACCTATTACCATCATTGTAAGTTGTTGTGGCAGTGAATCATGGAGAGACAAATGTTGCCAAGTCATTGACCTTGTTTATGAATTCTAAACACCAAAACTTAACAATTTATGATAAGAGGTATCTGCATAGATAAATATTTCAACAGATTTCCAAACAGCCATAGGAAGATTGATGTACACTGTAGAAAATATTCATGTTGTAATATAATACACTGAAGTGGTGGTGGGTCTTAATGCAGTTTATTTAATTCTTGCACATGTGCCAGACTCTGGTTGAACAATTATAAACAGGATGCAAGACCTTCGAACATTTATCACAACATTTTGGGGGAAGGGTTAAACAGAAAGTAGGTCATGATGTTTTGGAACTAACCGATAATTCTGGTTATATCATATTTTTTGCTCTGTGAAGCCAAGGATTATGTTCAATTGTCAGTTGATGCACATGGGGGGGGGGGGGGGGGGGGGGGGGGGGGATATCGTTAGAATTAATCAACATCAAGGCTGGGATGTTAGTGAGGGCATATGTGTCAGGTTGACATTACCAATTGTACCCATGTCTGGCACTTGTCTAAATTGTCACCTTAACAAATTAATGTTGACTTGTATATGATGGACTGGATAGGTGAAACATTGTTTTTAATCACCGTTGTCCTGTCTACTTCCTTGCATCAGGTTTTGAATAGGTCCCTATTGACATTATACTTTTACACTGTAGTTGTAGTATCAATAAAATGGATTTAATACTAGGGGAAAATCTCGCATGAGAAACACAATAATGATCTGTCAAATCAAATAAGTAAAGACTGATGAAATATCTAAAATCCAAAAAGGTAAGGGGGCTGGGCTAAAATATAATTCCCTTGATTACTAATGTGAAAGTAACATGACCCACAAAATCAGCCAGGGCCTTGCGGTAAGGTCTTGTTTCAGATTTGGGATAACTGTAAACATCAAGGTCTTGTATATTTTAGTTTTATAACAGTGAAATTTTGTGGACAAGGTCTTTTGGGGTGCATTTGCAGATAGATGAGCAAGAAAAAAGAGTTCATTGAGAGTCCTACATGTACTTTTCAATTTATTGACATGGATTTATTTTAGGAACAATAACCTCTATTCAACTAAATTAAGAATTTCTCCTGACAAGTGTATGTGCCTAAGTGCTGCATGTAATTGCAATTATGTACAATTTATTTGATCATGAAATACAACCAAGCATCATGTCATGATTACATGTTTTACTGTTTACATTTCTTCTTGTACAGTTTATATGGCTGTTCAGTGTGACCCAGCTAAGCCCAGTGACTTACGGAGATTACGAGTACCCAGATGGCGCCATTGTGTTCGGTTGGATGCTCGGCCTTGTGTCCCTCTTGCCTGTGCCAGTGTGTGCTCTGATCGCCATTCTAGGGGAACAAGGAAGTCTGATTGAGGTAAGGATAGGTTTAACTCCCCTTTACTTACCTACCATTACCAAAGTTGATTGCCATCGGCAAGGAAAAAAAGATTCTTCGTTATATTTCTGATGAAGTATTTGTAGTGCTTAAATGCATGTTGGTTTCTGATTTCAGTGTATTTATTCAAGCACCTTACTTTTCTTGAATTACTATAGTGAGTTTATATAATTGAGATGCAGTTTTGCCCTGTGCCTTGTGAAGACATTGCTTTCATTCAATAATCTTTGAAATTATAGCGAATCAAGAAGTTGGTCCACCACTCTGATGACTGGGGTCCAGCGGTGGAGAAACACCGAGCGCGATACCTACAATCACTAGAGGACTCCTCCCCCCACGTCTACTTAGACTCTGTAGTTTGTACACCGCTAGTCGAGTCAAAAGACAGTGCTGCAAGTCAACAATGTTAGATGTTAGTCTTGTGTGAATTTGTAGGATTTCTTGAAGATGAGTGTGATTAAAAAAAAAAGTGTGGACAAGCGGCTCCGGTTTCAATGTGGTGGGATTGATTCTTGCCAGGGCACATGTAAATGTGTCACTAATCTAGAATCTCCAATACACAATGCCATTGAGATCCTGAGGGACCAAAGAGTGTGTTTTAGCACTGGATGCTTAGAAGACTGAACACTTTGTGTCAGTTGATCTCGCTTACCTACAGAACTAAACAGTATGATACTGTGCAACACAAATGATGTATGCATGTTAAAAGCACCAGATTTTTAGAAAGGGAGGGGGGGTTGTATATCTGAATAAAAGATCTTAGATGGATGATGGTTGAAGTGGATTAATGGTGCTTTTATTGACACACCAGATAATACTCTACTTGCCAAATTCATAGATGGAGGAGGCATATTTTTATATTAAAAGGCAATATTTTAATGGTTATTCCGATTCTACATCCACTCTTTTGGAGATGAAAACAATGTTTCAGACTACAAAGTTTTCTACTGGTTGCAATATTTATTGTTTTTATTAAATTAATTGTAATCTGACCTTGTATTTGAATAATTGTGAAAAAAAAATAGTTTCATAAACATTTGTTGTCTTCAAAGTTGAATATTTTTTTTTGGCCCTTTTTATTCAGTGTACTGTGTTTTAAAAATTTGATCTATTTATTTTATTTTTTTACTTGTGTCTGTATAGAGTTAAAGTCTAGGATAAAAAATTTATTGATCAGTGGAAGTATTGTACTTGTATCTGAAGTTGTTTTGAATAAACCATGAGGAAATAATGTGCTTGTTGATGTATGATTCTTGTCTTTGTTGATCATCCGTGTACAAATTTGTCACTTTTCTGATCGCCTTTGTCTGTCTGTCCCTCTGTAAATTTACATTTTCGACTTCTCCAGAACCTCTGGGTCAATTTCAATCCAACTTGGCTAAAACAATCCTTTGGTGAAGGTCATTCAAGTCTGTTCATATGAAGGGCCATGCCCACTTCAAAGGGGAGATAAATGCAAAATGGGTCGGGGTCATTTTAAAATCTTCTGGAACCACTGGGCCAGAGGAGCTGACATTTACATGAAAGCTTATTGACATAGTGCAGATTTAAGTTTGTTAAAACCATGACAACTGGGGGAAGGGTGGGGCCACTATAGGGGATCAAAGTTCTACATATGAATATATAGATAAAATCTTCTCAACCACTGGGCTAGGAAAGTACAAATTTACATGAAAGCTTCCTGATATGGTGCAGAATTAAGTGTTAAAATCATGTCCTCCGGGGGAAGGGCGGGGCCACAATAGGGACCAAAGTTTTACGTGCGAATATATAGGGAGAAAATCTCAAAAGCCATTGTCCAAAGAAATTTACCTGAAAGTAGTGCAGATTCGTGTTTGAAAAGTTGTGGTCTCTGGAGGGTAGGTTGAGGTCACAATAGGTATCAAAGGTTTACATGCGAATATAAGGGGGGGGGGGGGGTCTTGAAATATGGGCCAAGGTGACTCGGATGAGCTACATGGGCATCTTGAATGTTCCCTGCTTTATATAAATTTATTTGGATCTGTCCATAGCTATCTGTCGCTTTCATTTCCAGATTATATCTCTAAAAGTCGTTGAGGATTTAGCAATGAAATTTACAATAACAAAGTCAAAGATCTATGAAGTGCCAAGTTAACATAAACTCAAATGATTAAAGTTAATTATTTGCAGATATCAATTCAATTGTTGCTCACAAAAATTGAATCGATGCTGACTTAAATTATGACCCCCTTCAAAGAAGAGGGGCAAATTGCTTTGCACCTGTCAGTCGGTAGATCACGTGTCCGCTCAATATCTTGAGAACTATTCACTTGATTGTAATGATATTTTATATGTGGGTTCCCGGTTGGTTATAAGTAGAAGAGGACCCCTATCGATGGCGGACCCCCTGTAAAGTAAAGTAAATTTTACTTAAAGTCGGCACTATATACATTCAACATATCAAACACAAGCTCTGTAGAGCTTTTTAACCGACTATCACATTCATGTACATGTATATCAAGGACAAAGACACATAGTATGCATGTACACATATACACAGACATATCACAGATTAACAAAAGAATACAAAATAAAAGAAAAATTTCATGCAAGAATATACAGATACGAAAGCATAAGATTAAGAGAGAGAAATAAAATACTACAAGCAAGAGTATATATATATATAAATCATCATTAAATTTCAAGCCAATTAGCTGTGTTTACTGTTTCAAGTAAAAGCTGGATAGTATAAGAATTTTTGAAAATAATATAGATATAATTAAAATCAATGATGGTAGTAAATTAATCATAAATATTTAAAATTTCATTACTGATGGAATTTACTAAAAAATAAATAAATAAAAGTAAAAATAGAAAGGAAAGGTCTATTGAGCCATGCAAACACACACATAAACGCTGCATAGATAAAAAGAACAGAAGCAACACATAAAGCTAGGTACACTGGACCTAAGATCTGCATGATTTACACTTACATGTGGGGCCAGACCAAGTGGAAATAAAACTTTTAAATTGATTTAAGGTGGTAAGATGCCTAGCTTCATTTGGCAAAGAGTTCCAGATCTTAGGAGCACTGTACCTAAAGGATTGCAACCCATACCTGGTTGTCCTGACACTAGGCACAATGGCAATGTTTGTGTATCTAAAACTGTAAGAGTGATCTTTAAATGCAATGATGTCATGAAGAAACAGAGGGCTGGATTTATTTATAATTTTATAGGTTTCTATAGCCAGTGTGCGCATACGCCTTACTTTTAAGGTTGGAAGAAGAGATTTATTAAGCAATTCATCATATGTAGAAACATAATCATTATATATGAAACGAAGGGCCCTTTTCTGTAGTTTTTCCATTTTTGTGGTATTCTTCTCAGAGCAGAAGTGCCAGGTAAGGGGGCAGTAGCTAAAATTTGATAAAATAAAGGTATGGTATATTGTAAGTTTACTTAGACTATTAAGATTGTGTCCTAATCTGTAAAATCCAGGAGCTCCCGGGGGCTTCATCCCCACCCCCCGCCCCCTGCCTCATAAAGTCCCCCCCCCCCGTAACAGCAATTCCTGGATCCGCCCCTGGTATCTACAGATTCCCTACAAAAATATAGAGAAGACATAATAACAGTAAGGGAGAAAATGCAATGGACGGGAATTGGGACCCAGCCGGTCCCCCTGAATCTTCAGTCAGGTGTTCTATCAACTAAGCTTTTTGGCCACCTGTGACCGACCCCGTCTGACCGCCACATTTGTGATTTGGCAACCTGTTGACTGTTTTAAGAAGTCAACGAGAGACATGAGTTTGCTTTACATGTCCCGTAATTATGACTCGCATGATCACCATTGGGGAGTCCAGCTGTAGACTCATTTATTTTTATGTAATGGTGCCGTCCATCTGAGGTAATGTTTTCCAGACTTTTTTTCCATAACGGATGCATGTACAGCGATAAGATTTGGACACCCCCCCCCCCCTCCCCCCCTCAAGAAGCGTATGCGTGAGTTTGCATTTTTCAGCTGGATTGGTGCTCTGTGACCAAGGCTTTAATCAAGATCGTAGCGGCTAACCTAGGGACTAGGTATAGTGGCTGATTTGTGACATTTTATAATCTGGCCTCTTTTCGTCATTTTGAGTCGAAGATTGGCTAATATTTTCATTTTGTCGTCTTTTCGTTATTTCAGGACAAAAAGTTGCTAAATATCGTTTTGTTAAATTGTCTTTTCGCCTCGAAATAACAAAAAGACGATAAAGTGTCAAATGGCACAAATCAACCACCATACCTAGCCCCCAGGCTAAACGCTACGATCTTGAACGCAGTCCTACTTAGGGCTAAAAGTTTTCCGGACTTTTTTCATTACTGATACAGATATTGCCCTGAAATTTATATACAAGCTTCCTAATACAAGTTCAATTTGCATTTCAGCTGGATTGGTTCACCATGACCTACTTTAGGTCTAAAAATAGGTCCAAAAGTTTTCTAGATTGCCGTGAAATGTAATCACAACATTCCTCTCAAAGAAATACATATTCAGTTTGCATTTCTGCTTAATTGGTGCAATGTGACCTATTTTGGTGCTAAAAGTAGGTCAAATAGTTTCCTAGACTTTTTCTCATAAATCTCTCTTTACTCTAAATCGTCTAGCACTTGAAGTGGGCTAATGTCCAAGAACCCTGGGTTGGAGGATCTGAGTGTGGGTCATGCTGTGAATTTGCACAAATCTTCCTGATCGCTTAACACATAAACGGGGTATTTCGAGGCCTTTACTAAAATTTTGAATTTATGAATGGTGTCAGGGTCCCAGGGTATGGCTATATCAATTATAAAGTTAAGAAAATGTTGATTTAAAATTTTGAAAATCTTCTTTACCCATCTAGTACACAAAGCAGGTGCGTAGTTTTAACCTCTTAGGGGTATATAGGGATGGCCATCTCTGTCTGTCCTGTGTCCATCCATTGTCTTTCCATCCTACGTTGTGTCAGGGTCAAGCATTAGGAGATATTGCGCATCTAAAGTATTGCTTATTACCAGATTATATGTTATGACCTTTATCAGGTGTCATTTGGCAAAGCTCAATGTCATACATTACATAAAAAAGGGAAATAAAAGTATTTTTCTGGGTGAAAATATTGTAATGTAGAGATATTCGAGGGTCATACTTGCACAGAGGTCGCTTGTGACCGCGTATATATCCTGAACCAAGGTCATTTGGTTAAAGTAGTTGCTAGGGAAAAAAAGCTTCGAGACAAATTTCTGGGCAAAAACATTGTGATGAGGAGACATTGAAAAGGTCATGCGTGGTTCAGGTTGCTTAGAACCACAAGCTGTTTCATGATATCTCGTCAAGGTCATCTACAAAAAGTTAGAAATATGTTTCAAGACATACTTTTGCGACGAAGATACAGGGGTTGCTAATATGTATTAAGTAATGTATCATGACCCTGAACCAAGGAGGTTTGGTTTAGGTCAAGGTCATTTATATTGATAGGTTTATTTGTACGTTAATTGTTTAACGTCCTACGTATACAAATTTTTGACACATAAGTACCGAAGTTTGCCATATGTATGGTGCTAAAGTTCGTGTAAGGGAGAAAGAGCTAGGTACGTTTGTTATCATAACTAGGCCCTGTAAAATACTTTAAAAAATGAAGAACAATTATCAATACAAATCATTGATATATATGAAGTTGATGATTCCTAGTATTTATATGTACAAACATATCGGCGGATCTAGGTCTCTTGTAATGTTGAGTACTATTGAAACCTATCCGGAATCCGGAAAATGGACGATTTTCTTCACTTTTTCTACCTTTTAGGAGAAAATTCCATGTGGCATGGGACTTCTATTTTTACTTTAAATCGGTTTTATTTCGGGAGACCCTATTTTCGCGTGGATTGCAATGATATATTCATTCACGAGACATAACTTTCGCGAATCATCATTTATTACCTAATTTTTCTATGTGTAAGAATTTTTTCAAGAGAACTAAATTTTCACGAATGACTAGTCTTGCAAAAGTATGCATAAAGAAAGTTCTTTGCGGATAAATGTGATTTACAGTAAGATCCTGTCTGAGAGACCCCGTGCTTCCGCTGTTAGTGTTGGGTGCTTGGTACAGTAAAAAAATAGATAAAAAAAGATACTATGTCAAATATTTCTCAGGGCTGTAGCTTTGTAGTGGTGAAGCAGCAGTTCATGCAAGGTATTCATACAAGGTACAAAGGTTGCTTTTGGTGAAACAATGTGATGTGATTCTGCATCAAGGTCAAGGTCAGTGGTAAAAACTGGTAGCTAAGAACATATCGGTTCTAAGCCACAGCTTTACAATTACGTCATATTTGGCATACAGGTTGCTTGATATGAAACAGTTTACGATGACCTTGAACCATGGCTATGCCCAAGATGTAGATTTACGATAATAAAAAATGCATGTCAAACCAAAGGGTTTTTTAAAAACAAGAATGTCACTTTGAAATCATAGAACTTCGCTACATAAGTAAAGTAGTTTTCACTGCACCATCAACATGCAGCATTAATTTTTAGGATTACTGAACACATCTGATTTCCAAAGACTTTTGTAATGTGATACTAAGCCATTAACTTGGCATAAGGCAAATGGAGGCTTCATGTTCGTATCAAGATTCGTTTTACAATTATCTTATTTCTACAGAGAAACATAGTGCAATTTACAGATGCAAATCAATAAACAGTTTCTAGTCAATTTTTCTCTCAAAATATTTAGTCAGTATGTTATACATACGTATAAATATTAAAAGTTTTATCTTGTAGCAAAATAGACAAACCAGACATCTCGGATCGGAGGATGGTGCGTGGAGTTGATTAACGAGAATAATGACAAAATTCCCAAGAAATAAGAGTGTATACTTTAAACCTATTCATTAATCAAGCGTCAGTACACCACACGATTGTTTAGAAGAAGAAACGATCTAGTCCATCCAAGTTATTCTCACTCTCATTTTCAGTTATTTTTCACGCATGTTTGGTTCAGTATTTGTCCCTTTCTGTGGAAAAAGACCAAACAATGAAAGAAAAAAAGGGTCTAATTCCTGGTACTTTTTAACACGGTTTTGATGTTATTTTCAAACCTTGGCAGACACAGTGTCAGACTGACAAGTGCTTGCTGTCTATAAAATCGGATGGATATGTCCGAGGGTTTGTGTTTGCCCTTCTCTTCACTTTATATTCTGTATGGGGTTGATCACTGTTCGTTATCTTCTCTTGTTCATACCGATGTGTTGTAGATGGTCGGAAATTTTGGCACCATTGAGCGAGAAGATAGATGTGAAAGATTGGTCGTATGACGCAAAGTCATGTTCATAATTAAGTGCTGTGCGAAGGTTCATTAATTAGTGTCATTGAAAATTATAACACTGTACTCCAGACAAACAATAAAAAAAATTGTTTTGGCCCATCCACGTTATGGCGAAATTAAGCGAAATTCTTGTCCGAGTTTAGATAACGAGGAGTTCATCAGCTATAATCGTCTGCTGTACATGCGCCGACCGGCAATGAGTGATACTTCGTGTGCATGGTCTCCAAAATGTATGGTGAATGCTAGGAAGGACGTATACTACGAAGTCATATTGGTTGATTTCCCTTTGAAACATGAATGAAAATATAAATATTAGAATATTTGTATATTGTCTAATCCGAGATTCCTCAGACTCTTACCCCCGCTTTTATATTGTGACTAATCCGAGATTCCTCTGACTCTTACTTGACTTTTATATTCACGGTGACATGTACGGGGAACCTTGCTTGTATACCCTTAGTATCTGCATACATTAAACAATTAATAGTTTGTGTGTGAAGTGAGACAACATCTATACACCCGTCCGAATATGCTGGAAAATTATTCATGAATACTTTAAATAATGAGGGACTCAAGTTATCCCCTTGACGAACGCCTAAAGTAATTGGAACGGAATTTGAGAGAAAATCTCCAGTTTTCACACATGCTTGGCCAACCTTATACATTTCACCTGTGATATTGTACAGCCTGGAGCGCACTTTCATGTAAAGTAATTAAAGCATGCATGAACAAACTGAAAATCAATAAAGCATGCACCTTCACACTGTTGAAGGCTTAATGAAAATCAATAAAGCATGCACAGAGTCTTCCTTCTTTACTGTTGCAGTATTTGTCTGTCAGACATTTATCAGACATATATTCAACACCCTAACTTCTATTTTTTTTTAAATTGCGTTATCATTCATTTTTGATAATTATATTCACCAATGAAATAACAAACTCTCCAATATCACAATTAAATTTCCTTATCTATCAACATTGGATTTCAGTAATTTATTCAATAGTTAAACGCGAACACTGAAATATTGAATAATTGTGTTAGAATATGATTTTGTACAATATCATATAGTTCTAATTTTCTCTTCCGAGACATGTGATTGCTACATGGGGATAATTATATAAATATTCATTACACACTACATATTTATGTTCCCCAAACAAAGTTTGGGAACATATTGTTTTTACTCTGTTTCTTATTATTATTATTATTATTATTATTATTATTCTTTTTCTCCGGTACTTTTTTGTCCGGTAGTGTTCTCAGAAACTGCAAAAGGGATCGATATGAAACTTTCCAGGATGATAGTATAGCGTTTGTAGATGTGCATAGTGATAGTCATTTTGTCTGCACGTGCATGCACGCGCGCGCACGTGCATTGCAATTTTGATACAAAAAATGGAAAATCAGAATATTGAAGGAATCGATATAAAACCTAAATAGGATGATAGTATATCATTTGTACATATGAAATATAATAGTTATTTTGTCAGCACGCGCACGCATGCGCGTGCACGCGCATTACAAAATTTGTACGCTAACTTTGGAATCAGTCTAACTTTTTTGTTGTTCATTGAAATGGCTTGAAATTCATATCATAGGTAGATATTGAGACCCTTAACTGATTTCCATGGTCGAAATTACCAATTTGCACGCGCATGCACGTGCGCTTCATTTTGATTGGATAATACTAAAACGTTTGTAACTCTCTTATTTATGAAGCGAATAAGATGATATTCACAGCATACGTAGACAATATGTGTATCTATATATTGGTGTAACAAAAAAATGCCAACGCACACGCGCATGCGCGTGCAACGTTTTTTAAATGTTCAATTTTTAAAGGACGATAACGTTTTTGTTTTTCATCAAATTCTATTGATATTAATGGTTTAGATGTGTCTTGGTACTGCTTACAAATTGCTGTGGTTAGAATTACTGCTCAGCACGTGCATGCACGTGTGCTGAATTCTGATTGGACGATTTTAAAATCGCTATAACTTCCTTGTATTTGGTGGAAACGTTATGAAATTCACACTGTGGGTATATGATACACATGCCTGTTGAACGACATCAACAAAATTTCGGAATCATACACGCGTGCGCGTGTATGCGCGTGCAACGCTTTCTTTCATTTTTTGGTACTGAAATGACCATATTGAACGTACTACATGTAATTAAAGGCTAAAATAAAATGATTTTTTGCTATAGATTCACAAGGACATCACTTTTTAATTGGGGGAGGTTTGGGGAACATATGTAACGGTCCCCGTTACAATTAGAACTAGTTCTATGTGCAATAGTGTTGGATTTAATTAATTAATTTGATTAATATTTCATCTACAGGAATGCATATCTAATGTTTCAAATCAAAAAGTATTTGAATTACCATTATATTGAAATGTGATTTATGCCCACAGACAGTGCTGTTCAAACAGTTTTACAAATTTGAAAAAAATGCGACAACACTTGAAGGACATTTTGGGGCATTTTGACCACACAGTTAGTGGTTTTGAAAGATCGGTAGTAGAAATAAGGGAAGTAGAAGTAGTCTTAAGTTCAGAACATGTTGTCAAAGGTTAAACAAATAACAGTGAAGACAAAAGAAGACAACAGAAATCCAATAGATATACTATATAAATCTTTCAACAACATGTCTTTATGTACATATGATTATAAGTATATGTCGGGTATTTTGACTTACTTGACTTATATTCTTCTCTCCCTGTGGAGAACAGGGCCGTGAACAATTCCTCTCCACTCTGTCCTTCGCTCTGCTACCCTGCTTGCCTCTGTCCAGGTCTTAAATCCAGTGTCATTTCTTTCTCTCTCTACTGTTCTTCTCCAGGTTTCTTTAGGTTTACCTCCCTTCCGCTTTCCATTTGGAGTCCACGTAAGTGTTCTTCTAGCGTGCTTGATCTTGTCCATTCTCAAAACGTGCCCTATCCACCTCCACCTCCTTTACCTTGCAGTGCTACTAATGGGCTCCAATCCTGCTCTTTCCCTCACTGTCTCGTTTCGTACCTTTCGGGGCCTCCTTGGCGTCTTGTGTAGGAAGGTATTCAGGACTTGCTCATCACCCTTTGTTATTTTCCATGTTTCGCTGTTGTTAAGTAGAACTGAGACCACATCGGAATTGAACAATCTTATCTTCGTTTTCTTTCCAATCTGGGAGTTATTCCAGATGGCTGTCAGTTTGTTGTAGATGGATCTTGCGTGACCTATTCCCCTCCTGGTGTCTTCTGTGGTACCTCCTTTGGTGTTAATGGTGCCTCCTAGGTAGATGAAGTTAGTGACATCCTCTATCTCTTCCCCTGCAGCTGTAATAGCCTGAGTGTTGTTGGTATCAATTCTCATCACTTTAGTCTTTGGGGCGTTGATGTTGAGGCCGGTTGATTTGGCATGCCTGACTAGTTTGTTCGCTTTTGTCTGCATTTGCTCTCTGGAACTTTTAAGCAGTGCAATGTCAGCGACATAGTCAATATCGTGTAGTTTTCATGTCATGTTCCATCGTATGCCTGTTGTGTCACCAGTTGTTGCTTTCTTCATAATCCAGTCAATGACTAGTAAGAACAAGAATCCCGACATGTTGCATCCTTGTTTCACTCCAGATTTGATCTTAAACCACTCTGATATTCCACTTCCAGTGATGACTACACACTTACTGTTAGCACTGAACCAATCTGATGGATTTGTCTGGTATGTTGTAGTGTTTCGTGATCTTCCACAGAGTGTCCCGGTGCACGCCGTTCTTGGCACAATGGTTTTGACTACGGATAACTACGTTTACCTCATCAAGATACAGGGCTTACAGCAGGTTTGACCGATCGACAGGGGATGCTTACTTCTTCTAGGCACCTGATCCCTCCCCTAGAATATCCAGGGGTCTGTGTTTGCCCAACTCTCTATTCTGTATTGCTTATAGGAGTTATGAGATTGATCACTGTTCGTTATCTTCACCTTTCATAGTGCATTTGCCTTCGGTTTATGAGTGCACTATTCTGTCAAAACTATTACTACTATTTTCGCGAAGCGACACCACGAGCACAAGTGAGTCACGTGATTTGCTATTTATTAGCTGGGTTGCGTTCGAGATTGTAGCGGCTAGCCTAGCTGCTAGGCTAGATATCTTGGTCTATTGAACGCGCTGTATGAATTAAACCTTGTTATCCCTATGTAGGTCTATCCTAGATGTTCGTTCAGTATCATAGCACTACCTAGCACTACGTAGCCGCCAGACCCGGAAAAATGATGATTACCTAATAATACCTATAATATTCTGGGAAAATGTCCCACCGTGTTTTCAACTAAATATAGATCTGCTTGGACTCTTCTCTGCAGGACTATTATGCAATTTGAATGTGACACCTGGGATGACCTTGATATAAAAAAAACCCCACAATATTTTCAATTATCGTTTATTTGAGTTCATACCAGGAACTTACAATTTTTATTAGGCATTAAAAGCACATCTTCTTTCCATAACCTTAATTTCTGTTTACTAGATCAGCACCATTTCATGGGGAAAACGTTGTTATCAATTTACCCCAAACCATTTGTATGAAAATTTAGTATTTTGGCCAATAATAAAAAAAACATTCAATCTATTACCCCCACTTTTCTGAGTTCTATGAAAAAGCGAAGATAACGAAGAGTGATCAATCTCATCATAATTCCTATATAGAATATACAAATAGGACAAACACGGACCCCCGGACATACCAGAGGTGGGATCAGGTGCCTTGGAAGAGTAAATATGCCCTGATGACCGGTCACACCCGCCGTGAGCCCTATATATCGTTCTGGTAAACGGAGTAATCCTCAGTCAAAACCAGGATGTAATAAACGGCCTTACACTGACAATAATCCTAGTATATTCTTTCGAACTCTTCAATTCTAAATGATGAATTTTTTCATGAGCATGCTTACACCAAATGCCGCGTTTGGCAATTTGCTACGTTTACACACGAATGGAGAAGATATCCTACAACAATGATAGTCACGTACCCTATGAACCCCGATTTGCCTCGACGGTTGAATTCGTAGGTAATCGTATCTCTTAATCGTGGCAGTGTGACAAAAGCTTAAGAAAGAGTATTTCAAATATCATCCGACAGTAATTTCTCAGAAAATATGGTATGTTGACCTGAACCCTCGACCTTCCGACCTCACAAACAAAATGGGTCATCCACAAGTTTATTAAAACTCTACACTGTACATATTTAGTGTCATGCTAAAGCGCTTGAAACCAGTATCTAATATTCATAAACCATGCATCACTAGATGAGACCTTGTGTCCTTGGACCTTTAAAATGGGGGCTATGAGCCACATCGCTCACCTGAGTTACCTTTAGCCCTGTTGTTGTTCAACTGCTGTGGTTTTTTAAAGATTCAACAACAAAAATCTTTATTCTCAGGAAAATGTTGACCCCATTTTGTGGCATCAACCTAGCACCAAAGAGTCCCGACATAACCGAACTTGGGATCACATAGCATGAGGGTACCTCAATACCAATATCACTAGCTTTACCTTGATGTTCTGGAGAAAGTCAAGGTCAACGATCAAATAATTAAATGAAAGGATTTGCCATAAAATATCTAAATACAAAGTGTAAAAGCATTGCCATTAATAGTTCAGGATACATTCAAAAATTTAGGTTAGACTCTAAGGTCAAGATCAAAAGGTTAGGAACTTTTTTGCCATAAAAAGGCCTTGTTACAAAAAATGCACATATGAAATACGAGAGCCCCATTACTTACCATTCAAATTCAGACAAACAGACAGCCAGGACAAAAATAATAACACCCCCCCCCCAAACTTAAGTCACAGGGGTATAAAAAAACACATTGAATCCACATAACTTAGCCTAAGAACATTTGCATTTGGGTATGATTTAGTGTAGCCCTGCTCCTCTTGACAGGTCTTTGTTTTGATTAATTTCCTGCACATCCCCATTTAAAACTTTAATCAATTGTCGCCCCCACCCAACCCCTGGGACCCCTGAATTTGAACTACCTACAGATACTTCTCAACCAATATGACTAATTATGGTTATGCTGTTGTTGGGATGACGATTTTTTTAAAGATGTCTCCCTATAAATTAAACATTTATCCCCTAATGTGGCCCGAACCTACCCCTAGGGACCATGATTTGAATAAACTAGAATCTGCAGTAGAGATGCTTGGATATCAATATTACTAACGGCCCCGCTGTTCTCGATCTCGAGAAGATGATTATTTCTTTTTCTATATTTTCCCAAGGAAAACTTTCATTCTCTAATATAGTCCCACCCTAATTCCAGGAGCCACAATATGAACAAACCTTAACCTGCACTACCTGGGATGTTTGTATATATGACTCGTATGTAAAACTTTGATCCTCCATCGTGGCCCAACCCTACCTACCCCGGGGACCATGGTTTTAACAAACTTAAATTTACTGAGTGTCAGGAAGTTGTCATGTAAATTACAACTTTTATATTGGATTGTGGTTCTTTAGAAGGAGATTTTTAAAAGATATTCCCTAATATATATATATATATATATATATATATATATATATATATATATACATATATGCATGAAAGGTGAAGATAACGAACGGTGATCAATCTAATAACTCCCATAAGCAATACAAAATAGAGAGTTGGGCAAACACGAACCCCTGGACACACCAGAGGTGGGATCAGGTGACTAGAACTAAACATCCCCTGTCGACCGGTCATATTCGCTGTGAGCCCTATATCTTGGTCAGGTAAACGGAGTTATCCGTAGTCAAAATTGGTGTGCCAAGAACGGCCTACCAATCGATATAAAACACGTCAGACAGCATTTGACCCAATGATAGATTGTATTGGCAAACTAGATCGTTAAAACGTCCATAGAATTTTCGAAATCCTGACTTTAAACGAGACTGTTGCCTGCACCTTGACCCTCTATTATAACCCCACTCTACCCGCTGAGGACCATGATTTGAACAAACTTGAATCTACACAATGTCAGGAATAGCTTCTATTCATGTGAATTTCAACTTTTCTGGACCAGTGGTTCTTCCGAAGATCTTCCCTATATATTTGCATGTAAAATTTTCCCCACCATACCCCAGGGAACCATGGTTTTAACAAAGTTGAATCTACACAATGTCAAAAATTAAGCTTTCATGCAAAGCAAAAAAAGAAAAAAAAAGAAAAAAGAAAAATTAAAAAAATTCTGGCCCCTGGACTTCTCAATATGAGTGAAAATTTCTGTAACTTACACCTAGAATACTGTAAACGTACTTTTCCTGTTTATTCCGCGGGTAGAAAATTGGGCGGATTTCTTAGATTGCCACTTAAGCGGAAAATTTGTGACCACGTACATAGCGTAAATTAATACCGCGCAGAAAAAAGTACTTCTACAGTATTTTAATTTGTTGTATACACTATGTAGTAATCTTAAAGACTTAATCAGTCAACTGGAAAATAAGGCAGGTGAATCAAGAACACGAGGGTGAACATGCAATATGCTAATTTTAAATGAGAAGAGAAGTTGAAGACGTGACAAAGAGTATTGTATCCCAACAGTATTGTTAATGCAAGGAGGGGGCAGGGCAACATACACACACACTCATTAAGCCAAGGCAACAGAAGGCCCGCCAAATATTTACTGAAAGACCTGTGTGAAAGAGCAAAGTCCTGTCCTTGTTACGGTGCGTGACTCTGAAACACAGTACTTCAGTGGCGGATCTAGGTGTAGAGGGGATGACGTACGGGGTTTGCTACCCCTGTTTGGTTGAATTTTTACTTGAATTGTTAAAGAAATGTAATTGTTTACCAATTTGAAGGGTCTTCAATCCCCTACCATAAGCAGAAAAAAAAAGGACACATTGAGTCGCACTCCCCCGATCTCCCCTTTGAATTTTTTTCTGGATCCTCCACTGGTACCTTGAATATTTAATGGTCTACATTTATCATCAACTTTGGCGGAAAACCAACCAACTACACTGTACCAGCCAATTTCACCAACCACCATCTCCACCAGAAGGGCATGATGAGGCGTCGTATTTAGAAAGATATTAACTACATTACTATGTAGCCAACCACTAGAATTTCAGAGAACACTATAAACAGGTCAAGTTTAGTATGGGAATGTAATTGTCAATGACCCGAGTGATATCATCATGTCCATAAAAGGTCAAGTACAGCGTAAGTAATAAACATCCTAAATTTACTTCCATTTATGGGCCTGAACGTAGAGAAAAAAACACACCAAAAAAAAACAAGAACTAATATCAATTTAAAATGTGTTTTCCTATATGGGCAATTTTGCGAGATAGCTCGTTTGGGTGAAAAGATCTATAAAATAATTGTTTATCATAATCTATGAAGAAAACCATACATTTTCTGAGCAAGGGGAGATAACCCTTAAAAATTGTCTGCAATGAATCTCTCCTCTCTCCTCCCCCCCCCCCCCCCCCCCCCCTCTCTCTCTCTCTCACCCCCCCCCCCCTCTCCTGACATTTAAATCACGTTTCATCTGAAATTATGAACTAGATCAATATATTTCTCAATCTGTTACATGTATAAGACATTGTTTGTAAACGTTAATTATCAAATTATGTACGAATAAATATTGTTTAACCTAAATGGTGTTTTGATAAATTCAAAATATCACAATGCATTAACTTGCTACCTCAATATTCAGCAATAAGACTGTAATTTATAATACACGAACACGGTGCTGATTTATTGGCCAATATAAATCGCAATGGTCAGCTTGTTATTGATCGTTGGTTATATGGATGTGAAACGCTCTCAAATTTTCATACTCAAAAGGATAACACGTGCGTTTGCTTTTCGTTGCAAAGCAGTTTTATTCCGGTTCAAACCAGTTCCTTTCTGGGCAGAATAGTACGGCTTCTTTGTTTGGCAAAAGTGAGCATAATAAAATTTCGTAGATTTATCCATTTTAAACAAATTTGAATTGATATCGTAGAGATTTTTCATCTGGAATACATTTTATATATATATATAAAAAAAAATCACAGTATGTGCAGGAAATATTTTTGACCAGACCTGTTCTTTTTCAAAAATACTCGCGCACAACAAGCATCGATTTTTCATTATTTTTGTTCGTGTACAGGGAAGAACACGTGCATTATCCCGCTCCTCAGAACAAGGAAACGATGAGTAATACCGACAACAAAAGTGAATTGGAATATTTCAAGGAAAAAGAGGTTTGTAAATTTACATATTTCTTTACTACGGTGTGATTTCTTTTTCTTTTCTTTTATTAAAAAGAATATATTATCGATTGACACCCAAGAAGTACAAGCCAAAGCTGTACCCTTTGACCTTCACCCTTAACGAATGCATTAATGCATTAATCGTAGTAAATCCACAATGAATTTTGTTCGTGAATTTAATTACTCATCAGGAAAGATATAGGTCACTAATATTTATGATATCTGTTACTCTTCTCTATGAGGGACAAATGGTGTGTTAATTAGGAGATGACAACTGGCGCCGTAACAATCACTTATTTTAATTTTAGAGCTCTGCTAAACTGTCTTCGAAGGAAAGTCGCTGAAATAATGGCTGAATCTTCACTTTGTACTTCTAGTGAAATTAAAATAATTTATGTTTAAAACAAGGCGTGATTCATTAAGTTGAAAATGTTCTTTTTATCCGGAGATAAACTGATAAACTCGTACTGATGAAATTATCCACTAAAGGATAGGGTGTCCATGTTGGTTAAATGTAGCCAAAAAAAAAAAACCCAAAAAACTTTGACTATTCAAAATTTGCTAACTAAAAATTAAAATAAAAAAATGTGCAAAAGTCCCCAATATAGGACTCAACCCACTGTAACAATTGAATTGAGATAAGATTCTTTGTCATTAAAAAGACGGATGTGAAACACAGAGCCCCCCAGACCCTTTGTCTGGGCCTGGTAAATTGGGAGTGTAGGGTATTGGGTGTCCTTATCTGCTTTGCACTGAAGCACCGGAATTCAGGTGGTGTTTAATTCCTATTGTACTGATTCATCTGACCATCCATGGTGGATTTGAAATGGGGATATTTAGATTAACTATAATATAATTGATTTAATTGCTTTTGGAAGATTTATTTTTGTGATTGCTCAAAAACAAAAGTTTGGATTGTAACCACCATTTAAGCGGCATTTACATTTGATTCAAAAGGAATAAATGTGTAGATTGTTAGTAATATTGGTTTATAAACAATAGATGGATCGCCCAGATAATCTGTATAATTGGTATTTAAGGAATAAATGTGGAGCTTGTTTGTTTTATGGGGGTGTATATAAGCAATGGAAGTGCAGGGTAATTTGTATAAAGCAAAGTCCATTCTGCAGAAATTACTAGTTCAGCTTCCTTTGTTTTCATATCCCCATTGGTAACAAACAACAAAGTTTAGAATCATTTATGCTAAAAATATTTTAACATGTTTTGTCTTGAAGCTAATATATTTTAACATTTTTTGTCTTAAAGCTGTATATTTTAACATATTTTGTAATATTTATATAGATTTTTATGTTAAGTTGATAGATCAGTACTTTTATTGAGTAAAATACATTGATATTACTGACTAAAGAAGGGTATATTTACATTTACTCTTTAATCCTGTGATGAAATGCATTAGAGAATGTTGAAGGATATTAGCTTATAAATACAAAGACCAATTCACTATAAATATGTTAGGCATATGAACACAGCTGTCAAGGATGTAGTGTACATCTAGATTTAGCATCTTGTCCCACAGGAATCAGTGATTTTGTAAAAATAATAGTAGGGGTCTATACCATACCACCTCCTAATAAAATTATTATTACCTCTTATTAGGGGGTGGTATGGTATTATAGATCCCCAACAATATTCCAGACAAAATTACCAGTTCCTGTGCTCGGCCGCACGTACGTGTGCAGAACAAAAACAAAGCTTAGTTGTCCATTCCAGTCTCGGACAATACTAGCTGCAATAATGTAGCCCTATCCAATTTTTTTTTTATTCTGACGTTTTCGGGATAGGGCTACAATTCCATAGGATCTCCGTAATGGTGCAAAATAATTTTATGAATAACCGATAATGAACTCTGTGTATTAGTCCCAAATGTTGTTTACACCAAAAGGAGTACCAACTTTGTGCTCAGGCATGTCTAATAAAGGTGTTTTTCATTAAATATAATGTACAGCGCAAAATTCTTCATCTGCTCCGCCATGCTTGTTATCGCGAGATCTCGTAGGTGGATCTAATGAAAAGCCTAAACATTGACAATCAGCGCGAAAATGTAGTTACTCGAGCCACTTCGACAAAGAAAGGAAAATCATATTGTTGCAGAAAGAATTTACACTCTGCTGTTCGGTGTTTAACTTGATATTAAATTCAAACCTTTTCAATACCGACGAAATGGCTTTCGCCTCCATACTTGTCCATTGATGTAAATACTACCTTATATGGCATATGCAAATGACTTGACAACCGGAAGTTGAAACTTCAGTACATCAAACATGGCGCACAAATATGAATCGAGAAATTGGAATTTATCAAAATTGTTGAAAACGGTAGAATAGAGCCTCACAAATCTAAAGTTGCAGGTTGTAAATTTATATATTGACTAAGAAACATAGAATATCATTTTATTTACGTAAAGAAAGTCAGGAAATGTTTAGAATGAGCGCAAATGTTGCGGGAGTGAATCACTCCCGCATTTGCACCATTACGGAGATCCTAAGGAGTTGTAGCCCTCTCCCCCCCCCCCCCCCCCCCCCCAAAAAAAATCAGAGAGGGCTACATTATTGCAGCTAGGACAATACAAGCGCAGCACCTCATTCGATGCCAGAGAAGTTAATATCACCTCTAATGTGGTTAATATCACCACACAAACGCAAGAAATTCATCCAAGTGTGGGATTTTTTAACAATTCTTCTTTCAGTAATTGTACTTTCAATTTCTCAAAGTGACAACATGGCCAACTAGTACCTTAATTGTGACTAAGCTGTTTACAATTAGATAGATTTGAAAAGATATGAACAGATTAAACCCAGTAGAGATTGTGCAACTTTGTTAATAAGCTGATATTTATGATAGTTAATTGAAAATCAATTAAAGAATTGGACTATTAAATTTTTTCAGCAGTGTGCACTCTTTTCTTTTACGTTATGACATCACATTTTGCTTTCCATGGCAGTTCTGTTAATCGCTGCTTACCCAAAGAAATTTACATGGGAGATTTAAGATCTATAAATGAAAAATTTAAATGTACACATTAAAAAAGGTTTCAGAAATGTAAATATAAGCAATGAATTATTATTTTTTGAAAGATGTATGTATAGTCATATAACTGAAATGGTGTGGGCAAACAAATTTTCATAACGCGCTAACGTGCATTTGTATGCACACACCGTTGCAACAATGAGACTACATCTTTCAAAAAATAATCATTCATTGCTTAAATAATACCAGTGGCTCTCATAAAAATTTTCTTGGAGCTGAAGTAGCTCAAATACCTTCAGTATCACCAGAGGCTATTTACACAAATCTGGTAAAAAGACCCCATCACCAGTTGAAAACCGACTATTATTTTCCTAAAATTTAAGGAGAAATACTACACCAGAGAAATTTGATATGTACAAAAAAGTGGAGGATACTTACAATGTTTTGAATGGAAAACTTTCAAATTTACTTTATTTAGCCAAAAATTGCAGTTTTAGTAGAAATTAATTGGCAAAAAATTTAAAACCCCTGCTGGTCTTTAACCTGCGATCTACAGTTCAGCAGTCGATGTGCTAACCTACTGAGCTACTCACTTAGGCAATGGTTAAATATTTTCATTCATGTTTTAAAAGGAAGTCAGCCATTATGACGATGTAGAGTACGTCCTTAAGTGAAAAATTTCCAAATACCATCATTAACCTTACGATTTTTTATGCATGGGCAAGGAAAGGATTGACTCTACTGCGATTGAAATACCGCTAACCAGGCAGGTGTTCTAAAGACTGTGATACCTGAAACTGTAATCTGAGATTTGAAGGCATATATAGTTACTTTACATACTTAATGTACATGGGAAGAGAAATAACTCTTGTAAATGCATAATTTATCTCCCTTTAAGGGAGCTCTTCATATTGTACGAAATGTAAGTCATATATAGTGTTCGAATGTTGAATAAAGGCATGGTCTAACAATGGTAGCAGACCGTGGTTGAAAGAAATTATTAGAAGTGCAAACTTGGTGAAATAAATTAATGTAATAATGTCAATTAACATATGTAGTAGGGTGTAGTTTTAAATCGCCATTCCCCTTATGACCCTAAAGTGAGAACTAATATGAATTGTACAAGCAAGAATTGTTAGCATGGAAAGAGGTCATGGAGTTGGACAAGAAACGGAATTGCTACTATACTCCAAAAAAGAGGTCATGGAGTTAGACAAGAAACGGAATTGTTACTATACTCCAAGTTAGAGCCTCGGTTAAGTAGACGTCCTGTATATACTTCAGTGGCACCAAGTCCGAAGTATCTCACCATGAACCTTTAGCATGCCTGAGTAGATGGAGTTGCTTCTATGTTTGTCTCTTTCTGAAAATAATGTCATGAGTCCTGACCTAGATTTCTTGAAAGAAACTTAAGTCAAAACTTGGATTAAAGTCTGAGATTTTACACAAATTTTGACTGCTCAATTAAAAGAAGACTCAAATATAAGTTTGATGGTTTTTTGAGAAATCCAAGTCTGACTATGAGAAAAAGTGTTTGATCAGCTGAATTGGAGGATGTTGAGGAAGTCATTGACACTGGTCTGAATACCTTGATTGAATATTTGGACAAACATTTAGCCAAAAATGACTGTAGCAGATGGATTAGAGAAATTTCAAGACATTTAAAGGTCTGATGGACAGTCTATTAATGATTTGATGTCAAATACAGGAAATTCGAAAAATACTAAGTTGCCTGTGAAATTTTAACCTTCAAGTTATTCAGAAGATCACTGATAAGCAAAGAAGAAAGAATGATTGTCCTAACTGGAATGGAATTTTAGAAAAAAGAAACTCTTTATGAAGAAGTTAATTAAGAAATCCCTGAAAAAATTCAAAAGTGAAACTTGTGGAAATGCACCCACTACATCAATATCCATTAAACTTGCACCGGCATTCCTGGCAGAGAATGAGGAAGCACTGATGGCAGCTGGATATGCGGGAATGTCAATGATGGGTAAGAAATTTAACAGGGGAAGTGGAAGAAGAGTAGAGGTTCAAATCGTCAGCAAGGTGGCAATTACGTACAGGTAATTCAGGCATTAAAAAGAGTGTGAATCCATCAGGACCAGATGGAAGTACATGCAAATCTTGTGGGTCATTCAGACATGTGATGGCAGTGTGTCCTCACAGTTGGGAAAACACGGCAAAAGTAAACACGTGTTCAACTGAAGAAAAGACTTTATGCTGTTTACAGGAAACCAACTAGAGGAAATAAGACACTTTGGGATCAATGGATTCCAAGAATTGTGCAATTCTAGAGAGTACCAGCAGCAGTACAGCGTGTGAAGTACATGGATCAACATGTACATCAATTCGCTTGATAAACTAGACAAGAATAGAATTAAGAAAACGGAGAGCAGGAGAAGTTTGGAGGAGGAACTCTTCTTAAATCTGATGGAGAATATACAATTTTAGCTGGTATAGCTTGGGAAAATGTAATGATATAAAGTACTGACGTTGTTGATTCAGACATTCCATTACTGTTGTCAAGAACAGCTATAAAACTACAGGCATGAAGCTGAACTTAGATAATGATCTGCGCCTGTCAACTCCATGGGATCCAACTCTTCAACTCTTCGGATCAAGTTACTGTAGTAATGATAACCCCTTATGCATTTTAAATTCACATTTATAAGAAAATAAATGTAATCAAAATTATCAAGAACACAGACATACCATGAAATTATGTTTTGTGTACGCAGTTTCGTTTTGTGACGCGGTCCACATTTTCCACAAATAACGTTGCGTTGTTGCATTGTGACGGCATCAGTTTCAGAGGATACTAATACGGAACCAGAAAACCACAGTGTGGTGATCCGGAAAACCGGATCACACGCTGTGAAATCCACAGTATCAAAGAACGAAACATTGATGGGTATATAATAAAAAGCAATATTACACTAAAATACAATGATGACAGCATTCAGTACAAGATGGGTAACTTGAGAAAGGCAACAATCTTTGGCAGGGCAGGCACAAGCTAAGGGAGATAACAAAAATGGGTATAATTAAGATATTGAACGCAAAGAAGAAAAACGCCTAGACCTAAGTTACGGCTCCCTTGGAAAAGAATCAACCGAAATGATGAAAGTGTGTATTCTGCAACATATGAAAATACAAGTTGTGAGAACAGCCCTAACAAAACAAAATGAACTAGAAAAACTCTAAACCTCTGACTTGTACCCTGAAGATGAAGGACAGAATAAATTATCAACAAGATGGGTCATCAGGCTTAAAATAAAAATTGATTTGTTTGATGTACTCCGACCGACCCGTGAAATTTGCCCCGACCCGATCAATTTTTCCGCACTTGGAAATTTTAATTTTTTTTTATTTGCTCCCTGGAAAGTAAACATTCTTCGAATTAGTATGAAACTTGATGCTATTTTTTTTTTTATTTGGACTAATTGTTTTACAGAATTCTTGTTATCAAACGTCCTTAGGGCTTCTTTCGGTTCTACTTTCACTTTGATAATGACCATTTGTTAATCCGGGGACTTTTCAAACACTTTTCTATGTGAACGATCATATATACCGCATCACAGCTCCAAATTACCACATTATCTACCAACAAGATAGAACAAGGAGCTACGAACTCCCCCGTCGAGGCCTGATCGTATTTATGTACAAAAGTTTGAAAGTCATGTTATTTAAATAAAATATCACGTGGGATAGCGCACCAAAATTATGGCGGACCACAAGTCGGCGTTTATGTTGATGGTCTATATTTCTGAAAAGGCACGCATATTATTTTGATATGGGATTATTTAAATATTATGATGATTTAATAGGTGAACGGCACTTTTACTTTGCTCTTAAACTGAGACACACGAATGGAACACGATCGTCGCAACAATTTGAATGATGCGGGGGAGTCGGCATTAAAATCATATTGGGTAATATTAAAACTTATTGTAAATTGCTGTCATCATGCAGTTCACTTGGATATTCATGGATCACATTAATTAAAGTGTTCAAGTGGTTGTTATTATGAATGTCGGAATCGACCGGTGGTAATAAAAAGGGGTGTTTAATAATTTACATATTTATTAACAACTGTAGAGGTCCTCATCCGTGACGAATGCAAAACATCCTGAGTAAATTTCAGGAGACATTGGAAGATTTACGTGTATTATATACAATGTGCACAAAATGATTGTTCTAAACTCTATTCTGTCTGGCAGCGTTATGTGTTTAATGAAAACATAAGAAAATTTGTAAATCTGATTTTCAAAACAAAAAAAAGTATACATAAAAAAATACCGACCTACCTACCCGACTTGAAAAATGTGGGTCGGAGTACATCAAACAAAAATATTTTTAATGATGGCCTCACTTCAAAAGAAGGACAAGTAAGAGCAAGATTTGTAGCAGTGAATTTGAGGAAGAATTTTGTATCTCCTTAGAGACACCAGTTGGAAAAGGTGATCTCAAGATATTATTTTTACCATAACAACAAGCAAATCATGGGATGTCAAAATCACAGACATAAAGTCAGCGTTTTTGCAAGGAAAAATACTTGACAGAGGTGTTTATCTTCAACAACCAAAAGAAAGCATCACACCTGTTGGGATGATCTGGAAATTGAAACACTGCTTATATAGACTAAAAGATGGTTCGAGACAGTTAAGTGTCAGAAAAGAACTTGATAAACTTAGTTTTTGAGCAATGCAGACCCAGCTCTATATTCTGTTGTAGAAATAACAGAAAGCTTCATGGAATTTTCTGCTCTCATGTTGATGATTTTCTCCATGCTGGGGATGAAGTTTTCGAGAGCGAGATCTTTAAGTTTCGAGAGAGATTTTCTGCAGGAAAAGTAGCTGAATGCCAATTTCAGTACATTGGCTTCTATGTTTATGTCAAGCAAGATCAAGAGGGGATATTATTGGATCACACCAATTACATGGAAAAATTACAAAGTGTAGAGATTGACACTCGGAGAGAAGAAAACTCAGCTGAATGGTGAAGAACAGACAGCATACAGACAGATCATAGGGCAGATCAATTGGGCAGTGCAGAGATCAAGACCAGACCTTGCATTTGAAATGATAGACATGAGCACTAAGCTGAGAACTGGAACCATAGCAGATTTAACCAGAGCAGCAAAAACCATTAACAGGCTTAAAGACTTAAAAGTGGTTTGAGATTCCCAGCATCTAAGACCTCACCTCATTGAGGATTATGACATTTACTGATGCATACCTAGGAAATCTTACCGAAGGAGTTAGGAAGTACCCGAGAAATCATAATCTGGATTATGGACAAACAAGGAAAATTCTGTCCCCTTTTGTGGCAGGCTAAAAAGATACGGAGAGTGGTCCACTCCACTCTAGCAGTAGACACGTTTAGCTAACAGGAAGGAATAGAGGCAAGTTTTTACTGTCGACACATGTTGGAGGAAATGTTTAGGACTCCTCAGCAAATCCATCAATATTAATTTTTTTGTGGACAATGAAAGTGTCATAGTTTCTGTGCATTCTGCTATTAAAACTTGTGGAAGACAAAGACATTTGAAATTGATATTGTAGCTTTTGACAGAATCAGTCATGCAAGGGGAAGTGCAGAAAATTCAGTGGTATTCTGGGGGGGGGGGGCAGTTAGCAAAACTGCCTGACAAATGGTTTGTGTATCTTGAAGATGCTGCAAAGAGGACTGATGCTTCCAGTCCTTGTATTTTAAAGTGACAATGTTACTATTAATTTTAAAACTAGACAAAATTTAATTAATTCTGAACTTTTCTATTTTGGTTAGCTTCAAATAAGCCTTAAAAAGGGAAAGTATGGTTAATGTTAGTTTACATGTACTTGTATGTAACATGGAAAGAGAAGTAACTCTTGTAAATGCGCAATTTATCTCCCCTTAAGGGAACTCTTCATACTGCAAGTGAAGTGGAGTGTTTGGATGCCGAATTAACAGTCTTTGGTCTCTGTAAGCAAAAACTTGAACCTTGGCCATAAGTCTTGAATGGCTGGTGATTGAAATTTCATGTTTCACATATGTATTCCTTTTTATTTGACCTTGTGACTTTGACCTTGGAGTTTGACCTACGTTTAAAAAAACCTTTTAATCTTCTTCAGAACTTTTGAATGGTTGATATTGGACCTTTCACATTTCACATGCATATTCCTTGTGACAAGACCTTTTGGGTACTAGAATTACTTTGCTGCCTTATGGAGGTGTCAGTGTTTCACAAACGCAGTCATCTTGTTTTCAAGAGTTTCCCACCCTGCAAATCTCAGTTCTCACCCAGACTCTTGTAACAGTATATTTGCTATTTTGTTGGGTGTCAATTTGTAGACGATTGTAAAGTGTTGACTGGAGTGGAAACCTCGGGACCTTTCCCTAATTACTTTATATTGGGTAATTTTGATGCACTGGAAATGTGTGATTTTTTGGTGGATGAAGATTTGCCAAAATTAAAAGCTCCAAAATGTCATATATAATAGTACACTTCTGAAATGAAATTGCGTCAAATTGGCAATTAAAACAAAGTGCTAATTAAGATTTCAAATTACTTCTTGTAGAAAAACCTGCTAAAATATTCCAATCACCAAAATTACCCAATATTCAGTATTTGGATGTTCCACTCGCTATTAGCTACATATAATGTACATGGCTTATGTATACCATGTCCCCATGACAGCAATCTAATTAAAACTAGATGTTAGATCCGCTCGCGTACTCGCATAATTAGATTGCCATGACAGGGGCAAGTTTTCTTGATTTCTATTTCTAAACTTGAGTGTGAAGGAATATATGGAAAGGTATTTTTTGTTATCTCGTAGACAGATATAATTTGTGTCACCATCATTTTCCCAATTTGCCACGTATTTTTCAACATGAAATTCCCAATTGATGGGGTAAAAGCCACTGTAGGGTTTGGAAAAATACCTCTTGTCCATCAGTCCGAGACTAGTAAAAAACATGTACTAGTAAACTCTTATGGCACTATCCAGATATCAATCTTGAGTATAGCAAATTTGTCTTGGTCTCTAAAATGTTTGAACCTATGGTGAAATACCTGCATAGTTAAGCGTTTGCGTTTATTACAATGACATGCTGATCAACCTTCCAAAAGTAGAGGTTCATAAAAGGAATTACACTGGCCTCTACGAGGTTATTGTCTGATGATGTTTGAAACTAAATAGTTTATAGCAGTGAATTCTTTGAATTGATATCATTGGATAAAAATCATTAAATGAATTTGTCATTTTGTATGAAGATAGATATCATAGACGTACTATTGAAATACTTTTCGGACTAGTGAAGAACAATAGGCACAAGCCCGTACAGACTAGTGCTTGAAAACCCTGCTTGACTACTCTAAATGGTCAATGAACCCCCTGAATATTTAGTAATTACAGTAACCTCCAGTTTTGTTTGACTTGGGACTGAAACGATACACCCCCTTCACGATACAATACATATTGTAATACTTTAATATTCCACGATTCAATATACTTTCAATACGATACAATTTACTGATTAAGCCAAAAATAACTTGGAAGAAAAATTTAATTACCATGATTCAAAATCTTAATTTTAAAAGCAAAATGTTTCCAAACTGCCAAACGATAAAATGCATGTTGGCTCTGTAGTTTAAACTGATAAAGTTCATTATTATTTTCGTCAAACTCAAGGTAAACAACAGTCTGAAAGTTATTTTGTCCCTCATGCAAGTAAAAATAATAAGTACAGGCCGAACCTGATGTATTTTACTGAACCCGCTTGTAATAAGCGTATCAAACCGAAAATCGTGGCAGTGAATCGAACATTTATAGTCGGGCGTTTATATTAAACAGTATCGATATTTCGGTGAATTGTTGCAGCCCTCGTTTGACTCACCCTGGCAATGCACCAGGTTTTACTGATTTGCTCATTTCTACAATTTAAGATGACCTCAGCATATTTGAAATGGACTGTTCCTCAGTTTTGCTGATTTGCTCATTTCTACCTTGGCATATTTCAAATGCTCCTCACCAATTATGCTCCTCTATTTTGATATGACCTTATAAGCAGAATTTCTAGGTTATGAACACTAACTGCTTTGACCATGAGCGCCATACCAAGATCTAGGATTAGTGACATTTTACCTGCTGCTGGAGACGTCCCTATACAAGTTATTGAATGGGCTGTAAATTAACAAATCACATTGATCTCACTGGTAGACACTGTAGATGTACATTTCAATTATTTTACGATGTAAGTTATTTAATAGAGACTTTAAAACTTTAAACAGTTGAAACTAACTAAGGGAACAGTAGATTTGGAGTAACTTTGTCGCTTGCTTAGGTAAATAAACTTTTAAGTGCATTATAAATATCTATCTATTCACTCAAGATCACATGGACGTGTAGAATCTCACTGCAGGACTGTGAACCTTCAATTGCTAAAAAAAAACTGTGTGACACTCATCTAGAATATATAGGTGGGTGGACAGGGTAATAAGGAAGCAGAGACAAGGGGAGGGGGCTGGGGGAGGTGAGAGAGGAAAGAATTAGAAGGGAGGAGGGGAAAGGGGATACCCCTGTCCCTATCCAGTATATTGGTTATGTGCAGCTTTAATAGTTATCATCCAGGGTCGTCTTAAGGATTTTTTAAGGTAAGTCTGGGACTAATACTTTAAGAGCAGCTGAAGTCCCCACGAAATGAAATGTATTTTTCATCAACCCTTATTCAGAAAGAACACAAGCTGATGCACATCTCTGTTTACTTTATTCATTGACTGTTAATTCTGTGTAACCCAGCCAATACATGTACATATGTAGCGGTCAGACGGGTTCGATAGCTGGTGGCCAGGTATCTCAGTTAGTAGAGCACATATGACTAGAGATTTAAGGGGCCTGAGTTCAAATTCTGGTCTGGTTCATTGTATTTTCTCCCTTCCTGTTACATTTGGTGCCATAGACCAGCCCCTGGGACTGACAGGTGAAAATGCTTGCCAGGGTATAAAGATCCTATGTGTGAAGACATTTAAGGAGGGGGGAATGTGGTTATGAAACAGGTTCAATCGTGCCAGATAGCCCAGTTGGCAGAGCACCTGACTGGAGATTTAGGGGGTCCGGGTTCGAATCTCAATCTGGCCTGTTGCATTTTTCCCCGTTTTGTTACACATAATTTGATCAATTTGAACATACGAATTGTCCACTCAGTATGAAACAAGTGACCACATCTAGAGACCATTCTGAAAGAATATGATGCAAGCTTCCCTGACTCTCTTGGTGTTTCAACAAACCAACCTGCTTTTCATTATATAAAATTTTAGTGTAATGAGCCACCTTAGTCACCGTTGTAAGTGAATGAGCAGGGGGTGTACATGTACAGCTTTATACCCTTATATACAGGTAATGACTAACACTAAACAATTTCTCAGTCTGATGATACATCATTATGATTGTGAACTTGGGTTCATTTGCGTCTGAAATCACCTAAAAGGGTAATCTGTGTCTGAAATCACCTTAACGGGTAAACTGTGTCTGAAATCGCCTAAAAGGGCACAACATACAGATATTTTTCAAAAATTATCTCATTTAGACTTTTGCATTTTGAATTTGTCAAGGAAGAAGGAACCTGTAATCAATTAACTTGAAACTTCCTACTTGTGTAATCCTGTTAGCCAAGAATGAAAAGTAAACATACAAGCAAAGGCACCAAGGTATCTTTTTAAATCATGTTTCTAATGTGAAGATAGATATTATTATCCAGTTATTTATCAGTAGAGTAGTCACCATTTTTTGGTTGTTCCTTATTGATCTTCTGAACGTTTTGACATGTCAGTAATTTTTGTTTCGTGGCACTGCACATGAATTTTGCATGTCAGTAATTTATATGTTTCGTGGCACTGCACGTGAATTTGGCATGTCAGTAATTTATATGTTTCGTGGCACTGCACGTGAATTTGGCATGCCAGTAATTTATATGTTTCGTGGCACTGCACGTGAATTTGGCATGTCAGTAATTTATATGTTTCGTGGCACTGCACGTGAATTTGGCATGTTAGTAATTTATATGTTTCGTGGCACTGCACATGAATTTGGCATGTCAGTAATTTATATGTTCCGTGGCACTGCACATGAATTTGGCATGTCAGTAATTTATATGTTTCGTGACACTGCACGTGAATTTGGCATTGTTGCTATGAATGCCCTGTATCGAAATTATCGTAACCTACGACATTGTGGTTCAAAGTAAATAAATTAATTGGCTTGGGATAAAAAGCTGAGTGGTGGAGTGGAGTAAAATTTTTATTCAATAGTCACAGATTGAATTTAGGGGTATTTATATAGCTTTGAAAGTGATGGCAACTAATTTTTACTCAAAATCTCTCAATGGCAATTAAGAGTATACATGTATATATTAATGACTAATAAAAACATTTATTTTGTATAAAAACATGAGGAACCTAATGTTAGATAATCGCTTTTTAGTGTAAAGAAATATTTAAGGAAGAATTATTGTCCTGCAAGACAATGATTATTTAATCACCAAAATCACATATTCATGTGCCTGTTTTGAGGCTAAAAAGAATTTGAAATAATGGAATACTGGTGTTATTACTGAAATCTATGAATTTGAGCAATTTTCATTAAATTAAATTTTTTATGACAAAATTACAGATATTGTCCCTTTAAGGAAAAAATATTCATTTGGAATCAAGCCAATACTAGTCTAAATAGCTAGATGTATGAACTAAATTAATAGTCATATGTAATGAGATTCAAATTAATGACCAACGAGGTCAGGATGGCCAATGTCCAAGACGGGCATCAAAATTACCAATGTATCATATATAGTGTAACAGGAAGGGAGAAAATGCAACGGACCAGACCGGGATTCGAACCCGGGCCCCCTGAATCTCTAGTCAGGTGCTCTACCAACTAAGCTAACTGGCCACCAGCGATCGAACCCGGCTGACCGCTACAATAGGATAATTTTCAATATCTTTCATATTGATTTGAAAGATTTTAAATTTCTCAAATCCAGTCAGGAGGAGAAAATGTTGTACATCATGTCCACCACCCATGCGTTGTTGTGGAAGATCTCCTGAGCTATTGTGTGAGGGTGTTGTGGAAGATCTCCTGAACTATTGTGTGAGAGTGTTGTGGAAGATCTCCTGAACTATTGTGTGAGGGTGTTGTGGAAGATCTCCTGAACTATTGTGTGAGGGTGTTGTGGAAGATCTCCTGAACTATTGTGTGAGAGTGTTGTGGAAGATCTCCTGAACTATTGTGTGAGAGTGTTGGGGAAGATCTCCTGAACTATTGTGTGAGAGTGTTGGGGAAGATCTCCTGAACTATTGTGTGAGAGTGTTGGGGAAGATCTCGTAAACTATTGTTTGAGGGTGTTGGGGAAGATCTCCTGAACTATTGTGTGAGGGTGTTGGGGAAGATCTCATAAACTATTGTGTGAGAGTGTTGGGAAAATCTCCTGAACTATTGTGTGAGAGTGTTGGGGAAGATCTCGTAAACTATTGTTTGAGGGTGTTGGGGAAGATCTCACAAACTATTGTGTGAGGGTGTTGGGGAAGATCTCCTGAACTATTGTGTGAGGGTGTTGGGGAAGATCTCGTAAACTATTGTGTGAGGGTGTTAGGGAAGATCTCCTGAACTATTGTATGAGGGTGTTAGGGAAGATCTCCTGAACTATTGTGTGAGGGTGTTGGGGAAGATCTCGTAAACTATTGTATGAGGGTGTTGGAGAAGATCTCGTAAACTATTGTATGAGAGTGTTGGGGAAGATCTCCTGAACTATTGTGTGAGAGTGTTGGGGAAGATCTCGTAAACTATTGTATGAGGGTGTTGGGGAAGATCTCGTAAACTATTGTATGAGGGTGTTGGGGAAGATCTCGTAAACTATTGTATGAGAGTGTTGGGGAAGATCTCCTGAACTATTGTGTGAGAGTGTTGGGGAAGATCTCGTAAACTATTGTATGAGGGTGTTGGGGAAGATCTCGTAAACTATTGTATGAGGGTGTTGGGGAAGATCTCGTAAACTATTGTATGAGGGTGTTGGGAAAGATCTCCTGAACTATTGTTTGAGGGTGTTGGGGAAGATCTCCTGAACTATTGTGTGAGGATGTTGGGGAAGATCTCCTGAACTATTGTGTGAGGGTGTTGGGGAAGATCTCCTGAACTATTGTATGAGGGTGTTGGGGGAAAATCTCGTAAACTATTGTGTGAGGGTGTTGGGGAAGATCTCGTAAACTATTGTATGAGGGTGTTGGGGAAGATCTCCTGAACTATTGTGTGAGGGTGTTGGGGAAGATCTCGTAAACTATTGTTTGAGGGTGTTGGGGAAGATTTCCTGAACTATTGTGTGAGAGTGTTGGGGAAGATCTCCTGAACTATTGTGTGAGGGTGTTGGGGAAGATCTCCTGAACTATTGTATGAGGGTGTTGGGGGAAGATCTCGTAAACTATTGTATGAGGGTGTTGGGGAAGATCTTGTAAACTATTGTATGAGGGTGTTGGGGAAGATTTCCTGAACTATTGTGTGAGAGTGTTGGGGAAGATCTCCTGAACTATTGTGTGAGGGTGTTGGGGAAGATCTCCTGAACTATTGTATGAGGGTGTTGGGGGAAGATCTCGTAAACTATTGTATGAGGGTGTTGGGGAAGATCTCGTAAACTATTGTATGAGGGTGTTGGGGAAGATTTCCTGAACTATTGTGTGAGAGTGTTGGGGAAGATCTCCTGAACTATTGTGTGAGGGTGTTGGGGAAGATCTCCTGAACTATTGTATGAGGGTGTTGGGGGAAGATCTCGTAAACTATTGTATGAGAGTGTTGGGGAAGATCTCGTAAACTATTGTATGAGGGTGTTAGGGAAGATCTCCTGAACTATTGTGTGAGAGTGTTGGGGAAGATCTCCTGAGCTATTGTATGAGGGTGTTGGGGGAAGATCTCCTGAACTATTGTATGAGGGTGTTGGGGAAGATCTCGTAAACTATTGTATGAGGGTGTTAGGGAAGATCTCCTGAACTATTGTGTGAGGGTGTTGACCTCGGACAGAAGTTCATGAGGTCTTGCACACCACCTCAGGGCAGTAATTTTGACTGTTTCCTTGACATGTACATGAAATAACTGTATAATATTGGTCTCCACCAGAGTAATGGAATCTTGATTTAATACAGGAGAATTTAGCCAGTAGTGAATCTGCTTCTGCGTCGAGTAGCCACCAAAGCAGCCTGGATAGTGGGGATGAAAATGTCGGACGAGGAAACTGGTCGGGCCGGCTAGACTTCCTGTTGTCTTGCATAGGATATGCTGTGGGACTGGGGAATATATGGAGGTTTCCTTATTTGTGTTATCAAAGTGGAGGAGGTATGTGAATTATCTTTATTGTCATGTTGTATGGAAAGTTACATGAAATTACAATGAAATAGGTTTACTTTGTCAAAAGTGAAAGAATCGTTCAATATTTTGTCATCATCAGTTTGCTAATGTGATAATTAACTGTTGATGATTCTTGGTTATTTTCACACTTTGTTGTCTTAATCTCTCTGTTTATTATACCCATTGTCATTATTCAATGTTAAATCTAGATTATCACCACAGCAATTTGTTCACAATCAAATGAGCGAAAATTAGACTGCCACCAAAGCCAGGTGTTTTAATTAGGCTCCAAATTTTCATCTGAGTCTTTCAATTTTTTTCCCAATATTTTTATTATAGGGGCATTTTTAATTCCGTATGTGATTTTCCTGATCCTGTGTGGGATGCCATTATTCTTCCTGGAGGTCAGTTACGGCCAGTTTGCCAGCCTGAGCCCCATCACAGTGTGGAAAATTTCCCCGCTCTTTAAAGGTCAGATTCATTTTCAAATTGAAGGGTGTCAGCTGGATGTCATATTTTGAAAATAGCCAAACACAAGTGCGTATATGACAGAAATTGTTGTTTCGCTGCCAAACTGTTTAATTACTGTCACGATCTGGAGAGATTGACGTGCACAGGAAAACTGAATATATCAAACTGTGAAGGGGATGGGGAGTATTACGTCTGTCATGTTGGAATAATATGATAAACGATATGTTGAAACCCTTAAATGATGCAACAAACGCAGTTAGATTTGTTAGATAATCTTCTACATGTAAGCTTACCTGAGATTATGGATCAAGTTAGCATTTTTTAAAATTGAAATATATATATGTGTCTCGTAATGCACAAGAAAGAGCTGTACATAAAATTGTCTAGCACAGATACAGCAAATTGACACAACTAAGATTTTCTTAGTTCCCAGCAACATCTGTCATGTATTGTCATTCAAAAACCAGTTATTAAACTAATTTTCAGTCCCCAGATTTAAGGACACTTGATACAAACAAAAAAATGGATAGTTTGTAGTGTGTTTTAAATAATGCATTTGTTCCTCTCTGTGTTGATGAAATCCCCCTTCATCTATCACATCTACTATACCCTCTCTACTTTCATTTCACTATCTAGGCATCCCTCACAACTTCTGATTTCTCTCTGAGAATTAAGCCACTCAGTATTGTGCCTAGTGAAATATCATCAATATAACCTGGACATAAACATAGATACTGATGGACATCTCTGTGTGTGGTAATGTACATGTGGCAGGCTGGGTTGTTAATTACATGCTAGCCTGGGTGAAGTGATGCCTTAATTAGTGCGATGATGTTCCTATTGACTAGTCAAACCCAAACATTTAATAATCTGATATTATTAACACACAAGTTATCATTGCTATACTCATCTTAAATATACTTAAGGTAGCTCCATCCTCATGTGAATTATCAATACTAATGGTTAAAAGTGGAAAAACTTGATTAATTTCCACTCAATATAGTTTAATTTAATTAATAACCAAAGAAAATGTATATGTTGCCACCTTTTTAAAGATGTCAGATGTACAAAAACAGAAGTACACATCAACATAATAAAATCACACATTTTCGTTAAACAGAATAATATAAATTGATAAAAACTTGTCGAAATGACAAAATCAATTCATAAATATGTATAGATTGATTGTGGATATTAGGGAAACCAATGTATAATAAACATCCAGTAAAGAAAATTCCAGCATAGGAGTTATTGCCCTTGACAACTTTTTTAAAATCATAGTTAATTGATTATCAATGGGAAATATAAACTTTTTCAGTATTAATAGTTTATCAGATTTTTTTATTATATCCAGTGAATGAAATTCCTCAGAAAGATATATTTCTATCATGCGCAAAGTTTAATTAATTAAGATTTTTGCAAAAACCTATGACATCACATGAGGATCGATCAACCTTAACAAAATTAATTGTACATGTATATTAAGTTTATCATTGCTTTACTCATCTTAAGATATACTTAACAAAATTAATTGTATATGGTAAGTTTATTATTGCTTTAGGCCATCATTAAAAATATTTTTGTTTGATGTACTCTGACCCATATTTTCAAGTCGGGTAGGTAGGTTGGTATTTTTTTTTTTTTTTTTTTTTTTTTTTTTTTTTTTTTTTGAAAATCAGATTTACAAATTTTCTTATGTTTTCATTAAACACATAACGCTGCCAGACAGAATAGAGTTTAGAACAATCATTTTGTACACATTGTATATAATACATGTAAATCTTCCAATGTCTCCTGAAATTTACTCAGGACGTTTTGCATTCGTCACGGATGAGGACCTCTACAGTTGTTAATAAATAAATTAACACCCCTTTTTTTTACCACTGGTCGATTCCGACATTTATAATAGCAATCACTTGAACACTTTAATGTGATCCACGAATATCCAAGTGAATTGCATGATGACAGCAATTTACAATAAGTTTTAATATTACCAAATATAATTTTAATGCAGACTTTCCCCGCATCGTTCTAATTGTTGTGACGATCGTGTTCCATTCGTGTGTCTCAGTTTAGGAGCAAAGTAAAAGTGCCGTTCACCTATTAAATCGTCATAACATTTAAATAGTCCCATATCAAAATAATATGCATGCCTTTTCAGAAATATAGACTCCGACTCGTGGTCCGCCATAATTTTGGTGCGCTATCCCACGTGATTTTTTATTTAAATAACATGACTTTCAAACTTTTGTACATAAATACAATCAGGTCTCGACGGGGGAGTTCGTAGCTCCTTGTTCTATCTTGTTGGTAGATAATGTGGTAATTTGGAGCTGTGATGAGGTATATTTGATCGTTCACATAGAAAAGTGTTTGAAAAGTTCCCGGATTAACAAATGGTCATTATCAAAGTGAAAGTAGAGCCGAAAGACGCCCTAAGGACATTTTGATAACAAGAATTCTGTAAAACAACTAGTCCAAATAAAAAAAAAATGGCATCAAGTTTAATACTAATTCGAAGAAAGTTTATTTTCCAGGGAGCAAATTTTAAAAAAAATTAAAATTTCCAAGTGCGGAAAAAATGATCGGGTCGGGGCAAATTTCATGGGTCGGTCGGAGTACATCAAACAAATCAATTTTTATTTTAAGCCTTACTCATCTTAAGATGTACTTAACAAAATTAATTGTATATGTTAAGTTTATCATTGCTTTACTCATCTTAAGATATACTTATGCTAACAAAATTAATTGTATATGGTAAGTTTATTATTGCTTTACTCATCTTCAGATATACTTAACAAAATTAATTGTATATGTCAAGTTTATTATTGCTTTAGGGCTCTTCCATTAAAACATATGAGGTACCCGGGGACGGCAATTAAAAAAAAATCTATGGGTGCTTGTCATTGGTAGAAAATTGCATATATGGTGGGTACCTACTGCCAGAAAACTGCATCTGTGGGTGGTTGTTTTGATAAAATCTTTATTTTTTACCGAAACTGAGAGGAATGCAACAAGAGAAGGGATGGGTTGAAAGTAGAATGTGAAACGAACGCCGTTTTCTGTCTTCATTTTATCTCGGTCGATGAGGTTCCGCGATCCGGTTATTGTTTCCAGTTTGACTCTAAAATTATAGCGACCGGAAATTAGGATTATCTCCCTTGTCCAAAATGGAAAACGAACCGTGCTCGTGGTCCATTGAAACGGTTTTTGATTTTTTCTTGCTGCAATAATGTAGCCCTATCCATTTTTTTTTTATTCTGACGTTTTCGGGATGAGGCTACAATTCCATAGGATCTCCATAATGGTGCAAAATAATTTTATGAATAACCGATAATAAACTCTGCACTGTGTATTAGTCCCAAATGTTGTTTACAAATTACACCAAAAGGAGTACCAACTTTGTGCTCGGGCATGTCTAATAAAGGTGTTTTTCATTAAATATAATGTTCAGCATGCAAAATTCTTCGTCTGCTCCGCCATGCTTGTTATCGCGAAATCTCGTAGGTGGATCTAATGAAAAAGCTGAACATTGACAATCGGCGCGAAAATGTAGTTACTTGAGCCACTTCGACAAAGAAAGGAAAATCATATTGTTGCAGAAAGAATTTACAATCTGCTGTTCGGTTTTTAACTTGATATTAAATTCAAACCTTTTCAATACCGACGAAATAGCTTTTGCCTCCATATTTGTCCATTGATGTAGATACTACTTTATATGACATATGCAAATGACTTGACCATCGGAAGTTGAAACTTCAGTACATCAAACATGGCGCACAAATATGAATCGAGAAATTGGAATTTATCGAAATTGTTGAAAACGGTAGAATAGAGCCTCACAAATCTTAAGTTGCAGGTTGTAAATTTATATATTGACTAAGAAACATAGAATATCATTTTATTTATGTAAAGAGACACATTTTCTTGTTTTTTAATACTCAAAATACTAGTCAATTTTAAAACTTTTAATAGTTGTTTTTGAACATTTACAATACTAGACTTTTTATGAACAGGTAGACTTATAAAATTAATTTAGTTCATCATGTTTAAGAAAGACAGTCTTGATAAAATAAATTGATGGTTCTATGATCAAGCTTCATTGATGGCCAATTATTTGAATGGTGATGACACCCAAGATACTCTTCTTCTCTTTACTATCATGCTTGGGAACATCTGAAAATAGACCTCTATTCAGGGGTTATAAATAGTCATTCATACATATTGAATTTAAAGAAAAAGTGTATTTCACATTTATTTCACTTCTTTGGGTGGTGCCGCACTAACTAAAATTGCTTCTGTGAGTGGTCCCTCATTACATTTTTATGCTTCTATGGGTGGTTACCCAAATTTTAAAGTGCCTTCCCCGGGTACCTCATATGTTTTAATGGAACAGCCCTTACTCATCTTCAGATATACTTAACAAAATTAATTGTATATGTTAAGTTTACATTGCTGTACTCATCTTCAGATATACTTAAAAAATTAATTGTATATGTTAAGTTTATCATTGCTGTACTCATCTTAAGATGTACTTAACAAAATTAATTTTATATGGTAAGTTTAAATTGATCAGGAAGTGACATATGTGAAAATGACTGAACAGCAGTATATGATTAGTATTGGAAAGACCTGAAAATATATGACAAAAATTAACTCTTGGCATGATGACAGTAGAAAAGAGAATATATGTGTGATGATTAATGAAATTGCATAATCTTTAAAGCCTTCACTCATAAAAATCGTACAGTTATACTTGAGATCAGGAAGGAAGTGCATGTTTACTGAAATTATCAAATTTATAATCCCTAGTTTTGGGATTCAGAACATGTCTTTTTCCCTTCGAAACACATAGTACACACATCTTTGTGGATATAGTTATTAAATAGATCACAGTGTGTGCACCAAATCTGTGAGGCCTTCAAGACCACACTAGTATGTCTGGTACACAGGTGGACACATGCTCTCTCTCACCCGCTCCCTCACCATTCTGTAGAGTCAGTACTGGTATCATTGAAGTAACTACACAGATAAACAGCTGGGTTTCTCATTTTCTGCACACCTGTTACTCCCTCAATCGCCTCACTATAGAGCTAAATGAAGTTCTGTTACAGTAATTAAGATAAATCAGGGGGTTCCAGGGTGGGGCAAATTTGGGCATAAGATAAAAAGCAGTAGTAGGAGTTCTTAAATGATGTCTATTCCTCAACATCCTCCTCATTGTAAATAAGGGAGAAACATCTTCAGACCCAAAACATATTGATGCCATTGAAAATTAATCTAAATTAATTAAGGCAATGCTTTTGAAGTTCATGGACACACAAAAATGTACTCTCTTTTGTATTTAGTGAGTGAAGAGCTTTCTTTTCTAATAAAAAAAAAATCTCTGAATCTTAAACTAAGAAGTAGGTACAGTTTCTAAAGTCATCTGGCCCAAAATATTGATGATTTCACTTGGAGCTCAAATCCTGGCATTCAATTAAGGAATAGATTAGCAAACCCAAAATTTGCTTAGTTTGATCAGCAAAATGATTTGTGTCATATGACGAGAGCTTGAAGTTGGCATAAAATTGCAAAAATGCCATTTTCAATGAAAATATCCACAAATTCAGGTGGTTTTCCTTTCAGAAAACATACAGCGCATGCATCGAGCACATTCATATTGAAGCATGTTTTTCATCTCAAAATAATACACAATATATATCATTTTTATTTTGCTCGACAAATGCGCACATCTTTTCCTGAGCAATAATTTGTATGACATTTGACAGTTTTCAGGCTTATTTTGAGAAAAAGGCGGGAAATGTCTTATTCATGATGTCATAATGCTATCCATTTAGGACTTTCATTCTGATTTTGTTGACATAGTATACCTGGCATTTATTTTACTTTCTTAAAACGCTGATTAAGGTTAATTCCAGACACATTTTATAGAGAGAAAATTTTTGGGCCTTTTTATGTATACAACCGTACCTTGTTCTTTCGGAATTAATTAGTTTGCACTGCAACATCATTGATAAATGAAATGATGTTTGTTTTGCTTGTAATTTTAAACTGACAGTGTGCATTGTGTTTATTCTAATAAGGAAGTTTTAGTTTGGAGTCTTTGGGATGGACAAATTATAGAACAAAGTGAATTTTATTTTTCTGCATGATCACCAGTGGAAGAGTGTATTACCAATATCAAGCTACTGTTTGAAGGAATAATCACACGAAAGGATTTTACACAGAGAGATTAACTAGATGTATCAGTATGACACAAATGCCCTATATTCCAAATATTCCAAGTTTGAATTATTTGAAATTCTAATGCAGAGATCCGAGAAATGCCGAGTCTCTTATTCTCCAATATATACAGATTATTTTATTAAAAGATTATTGAAACAGTGGTACATATTTCTCCACAAGAAAATAGATATCAAATTTCATAGAGACCATATCAGTTTCATGTCGTCAACCTGATTTAAGAATGTAAATTGCATGAAACAGCTGATAAAGGTAGACTATTTATAAATGGCTTTTCCATAATTTTGCATACTGTTTTTACACTTACTGTTTTGTTAAAACAACAACAAAATCAATGAGTTGATAATTTTATTGACAGATCATAAAAATTAATCAATATATGTGTTACAAATTTATAAATGACTGAAGGCTTATTTGACATTCAACAAAAAACTCAATTGTCTTCATTCCAAGATTGATGCACATTAAAACAGATATGGTGCATCTTCACTAGCCAAGGGTTTACGATCCACTCCACTTCTCTACAAACCCTTGGCAGATTTAGTGCAATTTTCGTAGCTTCGAGTTGCACCCTTTAGCGGATGGAGAAAACAACCCTGTTTGGATTACATCATGCTTATCCCTTGGCTAGCGAAGATGGATATGGTGATGTACAGACAAGTAGATTGGGTTTTTTTGGCCAGAAAATGACAGATGGAAAGGGGTAACACTATATGCCCCCACGTCCATATCATGAGGGGGACTAAAATCCTCTGATTGAATAGGCTTACATTGATGCTAATATTCTATTTGACTGGGAATTATCAGTCCTTTAGAAAGTTGTTGATATGGTGAATAACCAGTCCTTTAGAAAGTGAATAAGTGAATAACCAGTCCTTTGGAAAGTGAATAAGGTGAATAACCAGTCCTTTAGAAAGTGGTTGACAAGGGGAATAACCAGTTCTTTAGAAAGTGAACAAGGTGAAAAACCAGTCCTTAAGGAAGTTGTTGACAAGGGGAATAACCAGTCCTTTAGGAAGTTGTTGACAAGGGGAATAACCAGTCCTTTTGAAAGTTGTTAATAAGGTGAATAACCAGTCCTTTAGGAAGTTGTTGACAAGGTGAATAACCAGTCCTTTAGGAAGTTGACAAGTTGAAAACCAGTCCTTTAGAAAGTTGTTGACAAGGGGAATAACCAGTCCTTTAGGAAATTGTTGACAAGGGGAATAACCAGTCCTTTAGGAAGTTGTTGACAAGGGGAGTAACCAGTCCTTTAGGAAGTTGTTGACAAGGGGAATAACCAGTCCTTTAGAAAGTTGTTGACAAGGGGAATAACCAGTCCTTTAGGAAGTTGTTGACAAGGGGAATAACCAGTCCTTTAGGAAGTTGTTGACAAGGGGAATAACCAGTCCTTTGGAAAGTGAAGAAGGTGAATAACTAGTCCTTTAAAAAGTGAACATGGTGTTTTTTTTCTCTTCAAATTATTGACCCTGGATTTAAGAGTAGGGCTAGAATTAGGATCAAGGTATATAGGTACAGTGTACATGAATATAGACCCCCAAAAAATCATTTTAAAAATCATCTTCAGAACACGAGAGCAAGACTTTGTGTTGATGGTATTGTTATAGATGTATCCTTATGTTGACTGGATTGAGGTTTGGTTAAGTCATGACCCTGTGGGACTAGGGTGGAGTCATATTATTGGGTAAAAATTTAAAATATTTTTTTAAATCTTCTAATGAAGAATAGCAAGGCTAATGTGACTTGCAGGGCTTGAAGCTAACTTTTTATGTCACCAGTCCAGCCGGACTGATTGGGTATAATTTCAACTGCAGTCTGCAGAAAAATTTACCGGTCCAAAAGAGTTTTTCAAAAATAATTAAACATATTTCGTTAATGTTAATTATTAAAATGAAATTTAACTCAATATGCCTCAGACAATGTTGTAACACTTAAATGTGGGATTTATATTTGCGATCAGATTTGTCCGATATATACAGATCGAAGCATGCCAAATGTGTGTATAAAATTTCATAACTATATTTTCCAAAATGATGCTTTAGAAAATTAACCAGTCCCATCGGACTGACTAAAACAATTTAAACATTTAATGTCAGTCCGCCCGCCAGACTTTTAACCAGTCACAGACTGACGGGCATATGTTAATTTCGAGCCCTGACTTGGGTAAGCATCGTGGCCCACGGACCTCTTGTTTTCATTTGGAAGATGAAAATTTTAGGAATTTATTTATCATTCTCATTTGATTTGATCTGGATTCCCTTCTCTTTGTGCTTTTTTTAGTCAAGAGAATCGTGCTTATTGTCAAGAATATATCATGATGATTGTGGATGTAAAATATCACATGATCTCAATGTATCCAATGAAGATGAGGGAGGAATCCAATGTTATACATGTTGTTTAATAATGACTACACTTTTGTTTTCAGGTGTGGGATATGGTATGGTCATCATATCGGGGATTGTATGTGTGTACTACAACATAATCATCACGTGGACAATCTATTTCCTGTATCACTCCTTCAAAGCAGTCCTGCCCTGGAGTACGTGTGACAATTCATGGAACACGGAGAAATGTTACGTCCGCGGCAAAAGTGATCTGACCAATGGAACAAATGGATACAATGTCTCCAATGTAAACACAACAAACCTCTTCAATTCTTCAGACGTAGCAGTGACTTTTACCGGCTTGACAAGCAATGTGTCGAAATTGAATACATCAGACAGGGTCACAGCCAGCGAAGAGTTCTGGCAGTAAGAATTTTTTGATATAATATGTAAACTAATGACACACACCATGAAAAGTTTCCCTTGTTAATTTTTAGTCCCTTACCAGGGTGTAAAACTGAAGGGAACTATAGCTTTATTCTCCATCTGTCCCTCTGTCTGTCTGTCTGTCTGTCTCATTGTTTTTCAGACTTTTTTCCGTTATGCTTGCATGGATTCATTTGAAACTTGCAGTGTAGTTTCAGTGTGGCAAACTACAGATCAGGTTCGAATGTTGTAACGTTTGATGGACAAGTTTTAGAGAAATTAATTTTTATAATTTACATTTCTTTTTAATTCATTGGGATTGTGTTCCTTTGGAAATGTGGTAAAAGTAGGACATCTTAATGAAGACAGTCGACGAGCCTTGATTGCTGATTTTGTTAAAAATCACTTGATTAATTTAACATTTCAAGCTCATTAATAGCAAAAGGAACATATTAATGAAAATATACAGTATATCAAACCTGTTAATCACACGAGTATTTTTGCGTAATCGGTGAGGGAAATCTGATGTGTCGGCAGTTCTCAATTTACTGCATTCCTGCAATAGCATTATTCAAAATCAGCCTTCAAACAGTTGATAGTAAGTATAGTACATAGAAGTCCTTTGTAAGTATTGAATATACAAATATGAATGTTTTGGTGTGTTGTTTTGTGTCCCATTTCATCATCATTCATTTTTATTATCCAGTCCCTCTATTAATCCTTATGCAAGGGTGAGGCCTGGCCGTCCTGTCGAGATCGAAGTCTTTGTTTCCATACTTTGTGATCCTAGGCATTGATATCCAATCCTGTAGACTCTAGGTCTCATACGCACGATTATTTAAATATTTCCCCCGTGTACTTTGCACAAAGACTAAAACTATTTCATTCCTGATAAAAACTACATGCATCAATTCATGTATGAATCCTGCCTCAAGTTGTATTTATACTTGGTTAGCTTTTAAAGTGGGAATTATATGTAACACAGATTCTCATTGTTACTTGTAAGTCTGCAATGTAAAAGGTATTATTCAAAGACTATTTGTTGCTTATGTGAGCCGGAGACCTTGACATTTGATCTGAAGAAAACTGTAAAGGTAATTTGTTATAGAGAAGACTCTGCATGTGGCGATTCATTGTGAAAGCTCCCATAGTATTTGAGATGTTGACTGGATCCATAGTTTTCTTACTATGTTTTGGTGACCTTGACCTTAGAAAGAGAGGCCTTTCATATTACATCCACATGTGACAGATTCTTCATGTGGAATTCCATTGCTTTCACCAGTATTTGAAATATCAGTGAGAAATGATTTCTTCTTTCACTTTAATTTTGTGACCTTAAACTTTTGACCTAGAAAACCATAGGAATCGCCCTAAAGTCATGGAAACTGTGTGGAGCTTCAGTGATAAGAGTTGCATTTTACAAATGAGATAATAGTTATAATTATGTGAGGTTGATGTTTTGACCTAATAAATATAGTCATCAAAACTTTTGTTGATGGGACTTGACATATTATTTGATATTAAATCCCCACCACTTTCACTGGAGTGAAGGCTTTGTGGCTTGTTAACCACAGGAATTTGTTTTGACAACCCTGATGACATCAGTATGATTATCATTGCAGTGTTTTGATACTGTGTGGCTGTTTTGAAGTTGTTGTTGTGATCATGGCAGAAATAACTGAGGCTTTTTCGTACAATAAACAACTAATAGCTGGGTGGTAGGGTGACGAGTGAAGATTATGAAGTGAAACAACTACTGACATGGAAAAATTAATGCTGATGTTAACTATAAAACAATGATTTACTGTTCTCATTGCTGTATTTAAACGAAGAGTCTGACAATGAACTATGGGGACGGCCCCTACTAGCTTGGTAATAAGTTTTTAGAGTAAAGCCCATTTAAACATGACAAATTACCTCTTAAGTATAAGCCCTGTGCATTCATACACCAGTATAAACTCATTAACCCTTCCTCGTGTACTCCAAAGTAGGAACTCCCAGTGAAAGTTAATTAGTTTTTAATGCAGCCCAGTTTCAAGGAACAAAACAATTATATCCCTCTTTATTTACCAAGTTCTGTGTCAACCTTAATGGAAATAGCGGTGGATTTCTTACCAACTTCAGATGGTGTGGGGTTTTTGATAAGTGGTAAAAACATGCATGATTTTGTTTAATGTACGAGGTTACATCACAACAAACAAACTTAGGGGAACGCAGGAGTGTAATAAAGTAGCAGGTCATCCAGATCTACTTCAACTGATATTCTATTTATCTTTTAAAAAAAAAAAACACCCATGCAGCTATAAACCCAAAATAATAATTAAAAACAACCCAAAATAAAACACATTGTTACACACCTGAAGTTTTTTCATATTTAAAACTAATACGATTTAGAACCCAACATTTTAGCTGTTAAACCAACTCTCACACTGGTGGTATATTGACCGGTCAACAGTTTATGAACTGGGCAATATAGTCTGCCTTATTTCTATTGGCTGTGTAAGTCACATGATTCTTGGTCTGCTGCTTTGTTTACGTAATGGCGAGGTTCACTGATTTGGCTGATGAAGAAATATAGAATTTATTAGATGAGAGGCAGAGCAGAAACATGAAAAATATAATTATTAATTAGGATATTGGGCAGGATATGTTTTCTTTTAAATTAGTGGATACGATGATAAATGCACACAATCACATTGTCCTGTTATAAGTTCAACAGACCATGTGCATATATCTATTAAAAACAACATAAAAAGAATGAAGGTGTATAACAAGTCAGTTACAGACTGTCTTCTGACAACAGCTGTTTTGTTTGACCCTCGAAAGGATCTGTACCCTCAGCATATGGCTTCGAGTGACAGATTCGTTCTCGGGTCAAACAAAACAGCTGTTGTCCTCAACCTAGTCAATACTATACTAAAGGCCACTCTTGATAGATTTCTATGATAAACTTTGTTTTCTAATGAACATATGGTACTCTTTATTATTGATTTTTCAATTTTAGGTCAAAATTAAATTCTGACAAGGATTTTGCAGTTTTTTTGCTCACATTAAGTGATTTTTTTCTGATTGAGAATTTGTCCATCATTCCAGATATATGAAAAAAAAATTATCAAAGAATTTTATAGAAGAATATCATTTTTTTTTTAAGCTCAGCTCAAGTGAGCTTTTCTGATCACCCGTTGTCCATCTGTCTGTAACTTTTCACATTTTTGACTTCTCTAGAACGACAAAAAGCATCCATGAGTGCAGGGCTTTCAAGTTTGTTCAAATGAAGGGCCATGCCTCCTTCAAAGGGGAGATAATTGCAAAAAATAGGGTCATTTAAAAATCTTCTTCTCAAGAACCACCTGGCCAGAAGAGCAGGGCATCAAGTTTCCTATAAATTTCTATATTTGGGGGTTATTCTTATGAATTCCTATATTTCCTCAAAAATTCCTATATTCCTGTGAAATTCCTATAAATTCCTGTATTTTAGGGTAAGCAAGAAATGTTGGATTCTGAAGCAAAACCAGTACTGTATATTACAAACGATTTGTGTCATCTGTTTGTAACTATACAACATTTACTTCAAAATTCACCTTTCAGGTGTGGCGACCCTGCCCAGCCCAGCTATTCCAGCTTTACCTGCTGGGTTTGTTTTTCTTCCATGCGGGAAGTCAAACAGTCCTGCAGATGAAACTATCCCATGTTCTAACAAGTTTCAAGTTGAGTTTTAACAAGATTTAGTGTGAAAATGCATAAGGATAAAACAAAGTTCAGTGTTAAAACAAAGTTTCAAGAACACTGGTTAACTGAAGTAAATTTAAATGGACACAGGTTGCAGTTTAGATCATAGTGCTAGGTGTCCCATTTGTAAAACAGAAATCGAATGTGTCATTTTGTTAATTGACATTATTTTATTGAAACAATGAAAGTTGTAATTCCTCTTAACTTGTAAATAAAAGGAGAGTGTAGTGAGTGGAGGAGGAGGCTTAAAAGTCCAGAAGTTCTTTGTTAACATCACAGCCTCCGAGGGTAGGTTGGGGCCACAATAGGGGATCAAAGTTATACATACAAATATATGAGGAAAATCTTTAAAAATCTTCTTCTCAAGAACCACTGGGCCAGAAAAGTTTACACTTACATGAAAGCTTCCTGACATAGTGCAGATTCAAGTTTGTAAAAATCATGCCCCCGGGGGTAGGTTGGGGCCACAATAGGGATCAAAGTTTTACATGTAAATATATATAGGGAAAATCTTTGAATATGGACCAGGGTGACTCAGGTGAGAGATGTGTCCAATGAGCCTCTTGTTTAACTGTGGAAAATTTACTGAGCCTGATACGGTTCTTGAACCTACCTCTTTGAAGCATTTAAACTGCTAAAGGTAGTCTTTTGAGCAGCAATGCTGCAATGGTGAGGGATTGAATGTAAACTAACAGTTTCTGAGAGTGGACTCGGTAACAAATCTTTGGTTGCTTGTCAATATTATTGAAAGCCCTAAATAATTACAAAATAAATTGGAAATGTTTTAGGAGAGAAATTTTGCAAATCACGGACGGAATTGAGGACTTGGGCAGTATTCGATTGGAGCTCCTCATCTGTCTGGCAGTGGCATGGATTGTCGTTTTCCTGTGCCTGTGTAAGGGAGTTAAATCATCTGGAAGGGTAAGTCACCAGTCCATATCAAGCTTTAAAAGCAAGCGTAGCGTCTTTGGCCCAGAGCGAGCTCTAAAGATTGGGACAGAAAGAATTCGAGCTACATATATAGGTCAACAGAATTTTCAGCGTCGAATAAAAATCTGCCATAATGACCGTCCTTTTTTATTAGTTGTGAGCTTTTCTGATCACCTTTTGTCTGTCCATTGACTTTTCAAATTTTCATGTTCTCCAGAACCACTGGGCCAATTTCAATAAAACTTGGCACAAATCATCCTTTGATGAAGGGAAATCAATTTGTACAAATGAAGGTCCATGCCCCCTTCAAAGGAGAGATAATCACAAAAAGGCAAAAATAGGGTGGAACATGCTTCCCTTGGAAAAATTCTTGATCCACACATGTATATGTAGTTATGTTAGCTTTAATGGTAGTACCAACACAATTCAGAAGTTAAGATCATCACATTGCAATGTCATTAGATTACAATGATCAGAGTAAGTGATGTGTAAATTGTAAGAACACCATCCATTTGGTCACCATCTGTAATTTTTATGTATATCTGGTTTTGCAGGTAGTGTATGTGACGGCCACCTTTCCCTATCTGGTTCTGACCATTCTGTTTATCCGAGGGGTCACACTTCCTGGTGCCGGAGCCGGAATATACTTCTATCTCGTCCCAGAGTGGGAGAAACTTCTGACATTCAAGGTTTGTTACTTCTCATACTTAAACATGTACTTCAAATGGAAAGAATTTGCTCAGAGAAATAGATTTTAGTCTCGTGCCGGTTTGTAAAACCGAAGGGGACTATAGCCATCTTCTCTGTCCATCCATCCCTCTGTCTGTCAGTCTGTCCCATATTGGTTTTCCAGACTTTTTTCCATTATGCTTGCGAGGATTCATTTGAAACTCTCAGTGTAGTTTCAGAGTGGCAAACTCCAAATCAAGTTCGAATTTCTTAACGATTGATGGACAGGTATTGAAGAAATTGAAAAAAATTATTTTATGTTTTTATATTCATCCGGATTATCTTCCGATGGTTTAGGCTATAAAAATAGGACATCCGAATAGAGGAAAATGACGAATCTCGGTCGCTGATTGTGTAAAAAAATCACTTGATTAATTTTACAATTTGAGCTCATTATTCACAAAAGGAACATGTCTATGAAAATATTTATCAAATCTGTTAATCATGCGTATATTTTCGTAATTAGCGATCAGTTGGTAGTACTGAATATACCTTGTTCCTGCAATCCGATCGCAGGCATTCGAAATCGGCCATCGAACATTTGATAGTAAGTAATTTTATGAACAGGATTCAGAAGTCTATATATGTATTTAAAATGCAGAAATGCATGTTATATTGGAGTGTTGTTTTGTGTTCTATTTGCATGGTTATTTAAATATTTTCCCTCCATACTTTATGTAAAGAAAGTGACCCAGATTTCATGCTTTTTTGAACTGCACAGAAACTGGGCAAATGGTATGTCGCACAATGACAGAGTACTGAATTTTCTTGGTTGCTTTTATAATTATAGTTATCGGACCCAAATTGTGTGTCATTTAGAATAAATATTATATGTTTATGAATTGAATTAAAAATTGTAGAGTTCTGACTCAGGCTATTTCATTCTTGTAATGTTAAAAACTACATGCATCAACTGTAATAACAACAAAACATCAAACTAATTTGATACTGGTAAACAGGGTGACTGGGTACCAATGTTTCAGGTCACAGTTCAAGGTCAAACAACATGAAGTGTATGTTATCTTGAATATTGCATCCGTCAATAAATGTTGGGCCGGTAGGGGACATGTATTGCTTATGCAATACTCTCAGAATGCTTGTTTAAAGATTTGGCGTAATATCTTTGACAAAAATCATTGAAGGTTAAGGTCATGTTTATTCATGTCTTTTGACACATAACTTTACAGTACATATATTTTAGAAGTTCAAACAAATAATGGTATCAAAATCAGCAGTATTTTAAAAACCATATAAGTGGAATTTTTAGTGAGACACAAATTTTGCGATTTTTCCATAAAAATGGGTGTATATATTTAGTGAAAGGTAATTTTAGTGACTTTATAATTCCAGGAAAGGTAACGATTACTTCTGATATGGAATACATTGTTAGCGATATTCAATTTTAGTGATCTCATCATCGATCTTGCTAATAATGCCAAAATTAAATCCTTAAAATTCTGCTTATATGGTATGAACCAGGTTGCAATGTGCCCTGCAGGGTCTTCTAGCGTCATTTCATAGTCACCAAGTTTTTATACCCCATGCAAAGAAGTTGTGGAGGGTATAATGTTTTTGACCCGTCTATCAGTCCCTTTCTTGTCAGTGCAACTCCTCTGAGACCGCACAACAGAATTTCTTGAAACTTTGTAGTTAATAAGGACACATTTTGTAGATGTGCATATTCCCAGAAAATTCTGATTCATTAATTTTTGTTGGAGTTATGCCACTATTGAACTTAGAATTTCGAGCCCATCTGTTCTGTTTTTGCAGTAATGCATAACATTACCATTCATTATGTGAGGCATTTTCAAGCAATGTTGAAGTGTGGGGTATGTGAGCTTGCTCACCTCTGCTCTCTTTAATTATTATATTGATTGATGAAATGTTCAACTATTAGACCTGTAAATTTAAGATTGTTGATGAAAATAGGTGTGGGGAGATGCTGCGGTGCAGATCTTTTACTCGGTGGGTATGGCCTGGGGAGGTCTCATCACAATGGCCAGCTACAACAAGTTCAATAACAACTGTTACCGTGATGCCATGATGGTACCGCTAATCAACTGTGGAACCAGTGTGTTTGCGGGGCTAGTCATTTTCTCTATCCTAGGATTCATGTCTCATGAGACGGGTGTCGACATCACAAAAGTTGTTACACAAGGTATGTTAACTTGTACGTTGTTTATTCAGAAATGACACCTGAATTTTGTAACTGATAATTGATTTATTGTGTTACAGGGACTAGTTATTTTCATTTTGCAAATTTAAAGCAGCAAAGAAGTTTCTTTAGTCTCATTAAAATACGTTTATGAGAAGGTTGTTTATAATATCCTAGCTGTCCATAAAATCCTCAAAGGAATATAACATCAAAATCTTAATTTTTACTATCCATTCTCATGATTCCCCTTGGTAAAACTTGCAATTGAGAGGTCCTTTATGTTACATCACAATGCCAAACTTATAACATGCAGATACCAAGCTATGTTGATGATGTCATAGCTATATATAGAGTGACAATAATGTCTTCAGAATCTCATCACAGTATGAACATTTACAGAATAAGGAAAATTTTTAAGCAATGAACTGTCTATGTGAAATGTTTAGAATTTATTGACGTAATCCAAGGGTCCATTTTACAAAATGTCTTGCAACTTCAGACTATAATTCTGTTTAGGATTTATTTAGCGGTTCCTTTCTTTCAAAACAAATACATGTCAGTTCTCAGACCATGTGCACGTACAGCGAGACCGTCACAGATTTTACACACACACACACACACGGGCGCTTTTGACGGATTTTAATTTTGGTCTTCGTTGTAAGACCTGTTGTAAAATGGACCCCTGGTAGGTTTATTTTATTTATGACAGTATTTTGAAACAAAACAAATTCATGTGCTAGTACGCCATTCACTGAAACAAAAATGCAAAAGTATAACGCTACACCATATGTATTTTTACTAATGTACACGGAATTCAGTATTTAGCACAATTTAATTGAAATTTCTACATTGGAAAATAAAATAAGTATAAAGTGTGGGGAATTGCTGAAGCTTCATTTAAAGCAAGTTTTTTTTAAAGGGACTGATTCACGATTTCCCTCAAAATTTGTTTTTTACTTTAAATGATCAAAATTTGCAGTCTAATATGTTTAGAAGGGTTCACAAAAAAATTAAGGTTATTCATCATGGCAGAAGCTCGTTATAGAAAGTTTATTATTTGTTTTGAAAACAATGATTGAGGTGTGTTATTGTTTACGAAGTTTTCAAAATATATGGATATTGATCCAAGTTTATTATATATATCACATCTTAAGTATACTTTAGGTAAAATTTGTCATTTAAAAGTTAAAATTGATGACTATACAAAATAATGATGCTTTAAATTACAAAATTAATGTTTCATTGGTTTGTTTGTTTACATAAAAAGACTCGAGTCTTTGTTTACATAACACAGAATCAAAGCTAAAATATTGCTCTTATCTTTGCATTCGACAGTCCAAATTCTAGGTGTCAACATTAAATGAGTTATATTTTAATTTTTAACATCAAAAATGAAAAATATTTCTTTCAAAAAATGTGAACCAGTCCCTTTAATACTGAGAACAGCTGTTAAAGGATTGTAGCAGCAGTTTTGATGAACATTTTCTACTAATTTGATCAAAAGTAGTGTTATACTTGTTGATTTTTGACAGTGATGATCAGTTGGTTTGTTCATGTACCATGTGATAACATCAGGCAAAGGCCTGTTCAACTCACCCCGTTATGATTCACAAAATTTCTGAAGAAAACGTTCAAAATGATTTGTAACGTTTGAGAAGATAGATATTAAAGAAGGTGTTGCACAGAAGCGGTAACTTTCCCTAGTCAGAGCTCCATGACTGATATTTCAACACTCATGACGTACAACTGACCTTCATCCAAATTTAAACTCTTTATTACGTATTTGCCTTTTAAACACATGTAGGCTTCACCAGTACTAAGGGCAAGCCTAAAACATTTTTATGTGCCAATACAGTATATAGTCTAAACATAATTTTTGAAATCGTGAAAATTAAATTGTCACTCTTATGTTTCTCTGAGTATCAGACACAAATGTATATGATTATGAGTGTATATTTAATATTGTATACTACTAGAGACTATAAAAGCTACTATACTCATATGTAATATTTTCTACAACTATCTTCTTCCAATAATGTATATGACTGACCACAAAACAAAATGTGGAAAGTTTAATATGCATTAATGAAGTTCAACAAAATTTATGAGTACATACACCTTAAAATATTGATTTACGAATGCAATTTGCTATTGGAATATATATCTTATCCACTCAAATTGTTTAACGGTTATTTACCTTGTTTGGCCTTTACAAAGTTCTCAACAATTTTTTATAAATGGCATGATGCCTTTGTCAACACCTTTCAATCAAAAAAACAAATAAGTTCTCATTAGCAGCCTTCACTTACAGAACACATGTACCGCATGCTGTATTCAGCGTGTAAATTGTTGCAAGTCCAATTCACATCTTCAATTACAACATAAACAAACTAAACAGTGTCCAGGTTGGAGTTTATTTCAAACTCAGCACATTGTAGTAAACAGGAATTTGGCATAAAACATCTATAGAAAATAGAATTGTGTTTCAATGAAGAAAAAAAATCTAGATAGAAAATGTAATACGAAAAAAAAAAAATTATGTGTCCTTTAGGGATTAGAACCCGATCGTTTTAAAGAAGAAAACAGATTTACATTTAAAAGTTGATGACTTAACCCTCTGAGCCATGCAGTAGACTATTAACTTCTTGAGAAAATTAAAGTAAAGGTGAAGTTGAAAATAATATCAGTGAAATTGTTTCGGCTTTTTTTTTAAAATAAAAAATGCCCTCGTGAAACAAATTCCAAAGTGACAGTTTTTTTGTGGAAAACTTGAACATGTTCATGCTAAATTTATTTTGTTTCACAAAGACAGTTTTTCTGAAATTTGGGTATTATACCCCTCTATTTTAATGCTAAAGATCATATAAATTGCTTATTGCTCGATTTAAAACTCAAATTATTTTGGCTAATTCTTGTCAAAAATGTTTGAATCAAAACATAAGTTCCAATTGGCTTTAATCACTTATTTGAATAACTTAATTTTATTGATCTTTCACACAACATCTTTAGGGAAATTAACATAAAATGTGCAACACCTTCTTTTGTCCAATAATACAAGAAGTAATGGGATATGAGCTGCCATAGGGGTGAGATCAAAAGATCGATGTCGGATAAAAAAAAATATAAATTCAAATAGTTAGGGGGAGGGGGATAAAATCTCCCGTAAGTTTCTGTCATCAGTCATCAATTACACAATAGTGGGAAAAGAAAAAAGACAATAATATTACATTTTAATGAACATTTAATAGTTTTAATGTAGACTCTCATTTGTGAATAAACAGTAGAAATGGTATACAGATTTTATTTATAACCATATATTTTTACTTGTCAATCGATTAGTTTCAACATTCATCATATTTAGTTTAAAGGGGTCTTGATGAAAACTATGTGAATTTAGTTTTTTGTTAGACATTGAACTTTTGATCTCACCCCTTACTATACCCATGAAAAATAATATCTCATTGACTGGAGCTGAAAATTTGAGTGTTACCGAGCTTTTCTGATTATAGTTTGTTTTTGTCTGTCACCTGTTTACATTTTTAACTTCTTCTCCAGAACCACTAGTTTTTAAACAACATCGTTTTGATTAAATGGAACTCAAGTTCAAAATATTGGCCATAGCCCCTCCATGAAGAGATTATTGAGCTTGAGTAAAATCTTCTGAAGAACTAACTATTCAAATGAACAAATCTAATGTTAATTCTCATGCGGTGTAGATTTAAGTTTATTTAAATCATGCCTTCTCCCTACCACCATTTGGTCTAAATGGGGGCCACAAAAAGGGTGGTCTGAATGGGGCCACAATAAGGTTGGTCTGAATGGGGCCACATTAAGGGTGGTCTGAATGGGGCCACATTAAGGGTGGTCTGAATGGGGCCACAATAAGGGTGGTCTGAATGGGACCACAATAAGGGTGGGTGTAAAATGTTACTTAGGTGTGTATGCATTACGAAAATTTTTAAAAACATTTTTTTCTCTAGGCTGCAATTTGATAAAACAATATGTTAGCATTCTTATTGTGTAAATTCAAATTTGTTCAAATCTTGACCCCCCTGGGTCAGGATGAAGCTACAGTAGGGGTGCAGAATGTGCTCAGAGACACAAAAAACAAAGAGAAAGTAGAAGCACTGCAGCCCACAAAAAGAAAATAGAGGCACTGCAGCCCACAAAGAGAAAGTAGAGGCACTACAACTCACAAAAAGATGAAGGAGGAGAGATGGAGATTCAACAAGACATTGGCAGAAGAAGAGTCAACTGCACAATTATAGCACAGCTATGGATGTCAATGCCATCTACTAGAAAAGAATTTCAGTGCCAATTTCAACTAATGACGAGAAGATGAGCAAGTCCAAGATTCTATGGTGATGGGGAAAAAACACCCACTTAGGTACAAGTGATCAACTAGACTACATGTCAAAAGAGCAGAAAATGTGCTTGAGATTAGCAATGCCATTAGAAAGGCCTTTGTATAAACATGGGGACTGGGATGTGCCCACATTAAGAAGTCAAGGAGAAGACCAGGCACAGCGATTAACACTGGAGGTCATTGTTAGAAAGGAAGATGGTGTAAACTAGAAGCACAGACAAGATGTAACTTACCTGAAAAAAAGCTGACCTCCTTGTACAGATGGAGAATCTCTTCTGCTGAGCCCCATTTTGACTTGTTATTGTCTAGAATGAAGTGGGGATTATTCAAACCCCCCAATTTTGCAAGCTATGCTGAAAACAACAGTTTGTGAAGACTAGGGAAAAGTCTGATTCAGTTGTAGGGCTATCAATAAGTCTGGTGGAAGGAATGTTGTGTTAGATGCAGGTAGATTTGGGTCAAATGGAGCAGAAGACCTTGGAGTTTTTCCACTTGATGGTGACCTGAGGAAAAAGAATGCAAGGAAATGGGTGAATGGAGGCAGCCACGAGTCTGGGACTAGTTCAAGCATGTCAACAATTAACAGAACTTCAAACGCTTTGCAGGATTTACCAGAGAATTGTTTTATGAGGACAGCAAAGACCTAGCTACAGCAGTACAAGAATGGGGGAGTACAAGAATGGGGAGCAGACAGAAGGAGCATCTTCAGGTGTCAAAGCGAAGACCCCAAGTGGAGGCTGTGAAGCAATCTGCTTGTCTGTTTCCACCAGACCCATCAGAGTGTGAAGGTTTAAAGGATGAAAGATCCTGTATCGGTTGGACATCACCAGACTATGTTGAGGTCCGTAAAGAAGACGTAGATCGATGACCATAGCAGAGGAAAACTGATGTCGGATAGACGGACAGATGATGATGCAGAGGAAAACTGATGTCGGATAGACGAGAGATGATGATGCAGAGGAAAACTGATGTCGGATAGACGAGAGATGATGTATGTAGCTACCAATAGCTGTAAGTAATCATCACATAGAAATATTAAGAACAAATCCATCACAATCGTCTTCTTCTCAAGAACAACAGGGTTTCAATTTTACCAAAATAAGTAGTCATCCTGCCCTGATGTAGTGTAGATTCGAGTTTGGTCAGATTATGGTCTCCAGGGGTCAGAATGGGGACACAAAGGTAATGCATTTTACATAGAAAGACAGAGAAAAATTCTCTTTGAAAAGAGTGGGGCTACATTCCATTCATCAATTGATGACGCTATGCAATTATCTCCAGATCATGTAGTTTGGGTTTTGATGAAATCAAGGGGTCAAAAAGGGCCACGAGGGCACAGTTTTGCATGGAATTTCTATCTCTCTCAATGGAAAGTAAAACAACATCAAACATCTCTATGCATTATACTAGTACATTTAATTATTTTTGAAAATGGACCCCTGGGGCCAGAATGGACCTACCCTAGACTGCAAACCTACACCAAGATGCTGAATTCGATCGCCTACCATTTCAAATAGAGCATTTAAAATGAGGTGGAGTTTCACTCTCTTTTTGTCTGCATTGCTTCTCATCAGTGGTTTCTCTTTCAAAGATCACTCCAAAATTTTTATCACTCCTTACTAGTCACCGAAGTTATCTTGAATGAAAAGTTGAATGAAATGCCTGTTGTGCACAGTTCTGTTTTTGTTCTATTTTTCTTCTTCTTTCTCTCTTGTGAATTTATCCACGGCAGTCTTTCAGAGAAGCTGAATGAAATTCTACAACTGCTAAGGATCATTGTTCTACGTTTCTGGTTGTTCATCCTTTCCTTCATGTTTTGAACGTGGAGTGGAAAGAGAGAGGGGGGTGTTCATATTTTAGTGAGTGTTATATAGAGAACTATGATGTCTTATGATTGATGAACACATCTCTTTCCTGAATATGTATTGTAGATACGACAATGTGTGGATGGTCATCTCGCCCCTATAGTATCAAAAAGAAACAAATGTCTTCAGAATCGTAAACATCCCTATCCCAAAAACCATATATTTTCTCATTTGTTCTGTTAAGACAAATTGATTGGTCTAATTAATGAGACCTTGAAGTTCCCTCAAGAAAGGTCAAATATCTGTAAAAATTGTCACAATTCCCATTCCTAAACCATGTATGAACTTGTTCCATACATAAAGACAAAGTCTGTATTAGACCAAGGTTCTTTCAATTGTATCATCCCCGCCCCCATCATTATAGGAAAGGTGAAATATCTTGAGAACAGTTGAGAGTCCCACTATTAACAATAATATCATGTAGTTCCCACAGTCAAAACCAGTATTAAATAGCATGTTGGACGACTCCTGTCTCCAGTGACAAGTAGCTTCAGATCCTGATATTCCCAAACCATACAGTTTCCTGTTTGTTGTGTCGATATGAAGTAAATGATATACATGTGAGTGTTAGGCCCTGGGGAAGAATAGTGCATGCACTAATCTGGTCACCTTCTTGCAGTAAAGTAGTATTATTATTATCCCTGTGTCTCCATTTTAAGAAAGGTAGAAAAATTGTGATATTTAATTAATTGTTTGTTGGACCAAGTCCTGGGGTTCATATCCATTTCCCATCCCCATTCTTATCTTGGAGGGTCTGATATTCAGAGAATGGTTGAGAGCCTAGCCCTGCCTCTAAATATATCAATTTGCTCTTTGTGATAAGACAATGTGACTGTTACCATGGACAAAGGGGGAGGGGGGGGGGGGGGGGTCATCCCCACCCCAGGATTTCAAGAATGGTCATGCATCTTAAGAACATTTTAGAACCATAATCCTATGCTATAAACCTCCTGTTTCTTATGTTTAGATAAAGTGAATGGATAACTGGACAAAACATTGGGAATTATCTCCCCTCCACCCCATCCCCCACTGTCTAAGGAATTGAAATCCCAACCCCTTTCTCATCTACTGTTGTGTTCCCTGTGACAAGAATACTTAAAAAATAAATATGATCTCTATTCCAACATCATATTATCTTATTTCTGGTGACACATCTTCGTTTGGGAGTCTCTATATTCGAGAATGGGACTTGGCTTAGTGTGGGTCTCAGTTAGGACTCCAATGCTAAGGAATCATCTCTCTGTAGAAGCAAATGCAGGTAAGTGTTGTGGCCCATGGGCCTCTTATATGTTGAAATCAATGTGTGTAGTCAAGAAATAGAAAAAATAACAGACATCGATAGGCCTAGATGGTTTGAAATGAATCAGATGTCAACGAAAATTCAAACTTGGTGTATAGTTTAATGTGGACTATAGAATGGTGATCAGGTGGTTGGAAATCCTTGGCCAGAACATGTGATTGTTTCTTCATCAAAAAGTGAAAGGCATGGGTCCCTCAGTCGAGACTCAAAAAAAATCAAGGTCCTGTGTCTCAGTAGAGGCTGGTTATGGATGATGTCATCTCAACTCGTTAAAATGTATAACTCCATACAAGTCATCGAGCAGGAATACAGAATCTTGTACTAGCAAGTTATGGGTATTGACAAACATCAAATGCATGTATAAAGCATTTGTCCAAATGATTAAAAATAGGAGTTATTGTCGATTAAATGAAAGTGTTAATTGTTAGGACCGGGTTTGACATTCGTGGCGTATCCAGAAGCTGTGGCCAAACTTCCAGTTTCCCCTCTGTGGGCGTTTCTGTTTTTTCTCATGTTGTTCAGCGTGGGTTTGGATACTCAGGTAAGAAGTTGTTTTATGTTTTTTTGCAACATTTAATGATAGACTGGCAGAAAGTTGAAATGATGACACACTCTCACCAATATTATGATGAAATCAAGAATAGACCATAGAACTCGAAAGAAATGCACAAAATGTTTTGTTCTTTTTTAAATTGACAGTGATATAGTATGAAATATATTTCTTTATTACATCAGAATTAAGAATTAGGGAAACTTATTTCATCATTGTGTTGTCATTACAAATTTTTTGTAACAGAATGAAATCTATTTAAACCTATTCTTACTGCATGCTTTGTCTAACAGGGAAATCTTCTTTTTCATTGTAAAGTGCAAATCTTGAAATATTAACACATTTTAATTAACTTACCAGAGATATATGTCATAATTACATTTCAACATGATTTTCTGAGAAAAGAGGCTCCAGATCTGAGTAATGATAGACATAGTATGTGTAAACAACTGTAGGTAGGTTATTTTTCGTTGCTTGTCACTTTGGTACATTACAGTGAATAATTGCCTTGCAATTGGGTAAGAGGATTCTTTATGGTAAAGGAAAACATCAGTTTATAGTATTAAGTTTATTTCCATCCATGTTAATTAAAACCACAGTCACTCTCGTCTATTTGAGCGATTTATTTAAAAGTATATATATATAATACACTGTGTAGGTACAGCGTGACATCACAATGCAGAATAACATCGCCATTCATGTTGACTTCACAATGCCAATCTAACCACAATTACTTTCAAGAAAGCAGTCATGGCTATATTCTGACTATGACAATGATGCTTATTGTAAAAAAAAAAGTCACAGGTAAATATAATGAACTGATAAAATGATAAGAAAAATGCATTGAGTGATTTGTGCATTTGGTATATATATGTATTATATATAGTGATATATAGATAGAGAATTATTGGAGTGCTCCAATGTATGTAGTTAACTTTGTTGTAGTATGCAATGTAAGACTGAAAGCTCCTAGTACACTGCAGAATCATCATTATCATTAGAAGTTCCATTTTTGTGGGTTCCTCACGTCCACATATGCCTTTGATTTTATGACCCCATGACGAATTGTTATCTAGCACTAGTTCAAAACATTAAGAAAACTTTCCTAGCAGTTGACCAATTTATGAATTTATGTCTCCATTAAATACCTATAAATCTGGCCTGGATTTTTGAAAAGAACTTAAGTTGAAATTTGGACTGAAGTCGGAGATTTTACTAAATTTGGGCAGCTCAAATAGAAGAAAACTCAAACTTAAGTTTCAGATTTTTTCAAGAAATCCAAGCCTGTTCTCCACAAAAATCAACTCCAATGAAAATGAGTGATTCTACAGTAAATGATATAATGGAAGCTTCATTGTTTAATAAATATTTACATTTGCAAATGTTTTGATATGTAATGATGCAACTCAAATGATGCGTCAATTCCCGATGAAAAATCTTACCATGTGACATGAGTGTAATTGTATTGTCATGATAAAGTGACATAATATTTAATGACGTCTTTTCAAATTGTAAGGAGGTTTAAACACTCCAGAGGAAACATGTTGATGGAAAGTGGGAAATACGCACAAAATGTTGAGAATACATACAATATATTGAAATTGAAAACTTGAAAATTTCCTTATTTTAGTTTTTTTTTTTTTTTTTTTTTTTTTAAAATGCAGGTATAGGAGAAAGTCAATTGGAAAAAAAAATTAAAACCTCAGCTCAAATTCACAATCTACAAAAAATTAAAACCTCAGCTCAAATTCACACTCTACAAAAAATTAAAACCTCAGCTCAAATTCACAATCTACAAAAATTAAAACCTCAGCTCAAATTCACACTCTACAAAAAATGATAACCTCAGCTCAAATTCACACTCTACAAAAAATTAAAACCTCCGCTCAAATTCACAATCTACAAAAATTAAAACCTCAGCTCAAATTCACACTCTACAAAAAATGATAACCTCAGCTCAAATTCACACTCTACAAAAAATGAAAACCTCAGCTCAAATTCACACTCTACAAAAATTAAAACCTCAGCTCAAATTCACACTCTACAAAAAATGATAACTTCAGCTCAAATTCACACTCTACAAAAAATTAAAACCTCAGCTCAAATTCACAATCTACAAAAAATTAAAACCTCAGCTCAAATTCACACTCTACAAAAAATTAAAACCTCAGCTCAAATTCACACTCTACATAAAATTAAAACCTCAGCTCAAATTCACACTCTACAAAAAATTAAAACCTCAGCTCAAATTCACACTCTACAAAAAATTAAAACCTCAGCTCAAATTCACACTCTACAAATCAGCAGCTTCATGCATTACCAGACTGAGCTCATTGGCTATGCAATAATGTCAAACGAAGAAGAAACATATTACTGATATTTATTTTTCCATTAGTGTTTCGAAAGGAAGTTGGCCATTATCCCAATGTATTATTCCTCCTTAAATACATCATTGTGCCATAAATGAGTCAACTTTCATGTTTTACGCTGTATATTTTATTGAAAAATATCTTTTGTTTGAAAAATCATTCGGAATACATTTTTGCTCTAATTATTATGGAATCTAACTAGAAGCATTTATTACAAAATATCTGGACATAAATTCTATTAATGATTTTTAAAACTTTGACCAACAATTGCAGAAATATGACTACTGAAACTGTAATATCAACTTTTAGCACTCCATTTCCTTATATAATCCTTAATTTGTAAGAGTGGAACAAAAACTTTGAATGTGTTTTTATGAATGACTGCCAAAAGGAAAAAAATTAGACCCTGAGACCAGAAAATGCAGATATTTGTGTTGTAGATGGTGTAAAGGTTACTTATTGGCCTTAGATAATTTTATGAAAATAAGTAAGAAAAGGGATTGTTTTCAATGAATTATATAGTGTAGTGAAATTAGAGGGTTGAATTTCAGTAAGGGGCAAACTGCCTGGGTACCGGCTTCTGGTAAACGGGGAGTAGGTGCCCAGGCAATTTGCCACGTACTAAAATTCAACCCTGCAATTTCACTACAATAGTTAAAAAAAACATAGAAGTTAACTCATTTATGGCACTATGCTGTATGTTCAGGTGTCATTCCATATCTATTGCAAATGTAAATGTAATTACTATGTCTATACCTCCATTGGGATGTGAAATGCAGTTGGTGGTGTGATCTAATCCTATAATAGCAGGACTAATTGCATTTCGCTTCCTAACGAAGTTATAGAAATGAATGTAAATGGAAGATCTGATTTGGGGAGAGGGACATGATCTGGGAACTATTTTCCATTAAGTAACTCTTGAATTGTCTTTCTGGTTTGGCATTAAAGTAATTTGGTGAAACACACTAAAATGCTTGTTTGCTATATTTTTTTTGTCCAGGATTGTGATGCAATGTGATGCAGGAAGACCCAAATGATCAACACATCTTTGTATCACCATGGTAACCCTGGTGCACTGTGATAAAAATACAAAACTTTTGTATCAAGACTCTATTTTCATTTTGCTCAATGTAGATTCTCAGTACCTAGGTCTGATGGTTGTTGGCCTTTGCAGTCTTCGTAGGTATTGTCATGCATTATTTTCTCTTTTTCACCCAAACGTCCGTGTGTTTGAATTGAATGATAATTAATATTTAAGAAATAAGTATTCAGGAACTCTTGAAATCTAGATTTTCTATTTTATTTTTTGAAATCGAAGCACATTAACAAGTATTTGAAAGTAATCTAAAGAATCGGGATAATGTTAACACTTAAATATTGATTTTCCTGAATTCTTCAATATATATGACCTTTTTTCCAGACAGACATTTGATAATCAATGTTCCCAAAGCTTTCATTTTGATTTTCATTGGATTTGATCTGATGATTTGATTTTATAGTTTGGAATGTTTGAAACCATGACTAGTGCCTTCATTGACGAGTTTCCGACTCTGTTGAGGAAAAGGAAGGTGCTGTTTACTGCTTTCTTATGCTTCATTGAATTTCTCCTGGGGATTCCGTGCATCATGCAGGTGAGCAGACCATAACTGAAATTTTGTCCCCCCTGCTGCAACACAGAAGGGGACATGGAAATACATGTACCGGTGTCCGTCCCACTTGACTTTGTGGACACAACTCCTCCAAAACCGCTCAATGGAATTTGTTCAAATTTTGTAGGATTGTTAGTCACCATATGTAGTTGATCATATTGTGCCACCATGTTGATTCTACAAATTTTACAGGAGTTATGGGACTTTTGTGCTTCAATTTTGGGGGGGGGGGGGGGGGGGGGGGGCGGCGGCAGGGGACATATAGCTACACATAGCAATTTTGTTAGCTCAATTTAGCTGTAGGTTAGCAGACTGTGACTGAAGTTTTAGCTCGTCTTAGATTAGTTTTTCTGATAAAAATGTGTCCAAAATATGAATGTCTCAGATTGTTTAACCTTCTCAATTTTTTAAAATTAATGATAGTGAGGGATATTAATTTCAGTCTCTCCATCCATCTGTCTGTCGATTGTATCACTGGTATTTGATATGATTTGTATAGGTATGGAAGATGTGCATGTGGCAAGGATTTTTCTTTTCTTTAAATTTTGAGAAAATTACAGGTTGTTGAACTTGGTTCGTTTTGAGGAAATATGTTAATTAAATAAAGGACATGGTTTGTCCCTTTATCTCCTCTCACAGTTTAGAAGCTAGGGTCTTTGTAAATAACTTGAAGATGTGCATTGTGCAAGGATTTTGATTCTCAACAATTTTTAATTTTCTTTGATGTTTTATATATTTACAGGTTGTTGAACTTGGTCAAATTTTGAGATATATTTTACACACAGAACTGTCTCTTGGTTTTTCTATCTACCTCTTGTCACAGTTTTAAGCTAAGATCTTTTATTCATACAATACAAAGAGAGTATATCACAGGCTGATGATGGCCGATACTACCTGAAGCAATGTTATACAAATTATATGGCTGAAGAAAAACACCCTATATAAGCATTTTCACTTGCATATTATGCACCATTTGCGGTACTCTTTTTAGCTCACCTGAGCCTTCGGCTCAGGTGAGCTTTTCTGATCAAAATTTGTGAGTTGTCTGTCGGCGACATCGGCAGCGGCGTTGTAAACTTTTCACATTTTCATCTTCGTCTCAAGAACCACTGGGCCAATTATAACCAAATTTGGCCAAAAGCATCCTTGGGTAAAGGGCTTTCAAGTCTGTTCAAATGAAGGGCCATGCCCCCTTCAAAGGGGAGATAATCACAAAAATAGGGTGCAGTCATTTGAAAATCATCTTCTCAAGAACTACTGGGCCAGAGGAGCTGAAATTTTCATGAAAGCTTCATGACATAGTGCATATTCAAGTTTGTTCAAATCATGGCCCCCGGGGGTAGGTTGGGGCCACAATAGAGTATCAAAGTTTTACATAGAAATATATAGGGAAAATCTTTAAAAATCTTCTCAAGAACCAATGAGCCAGAAGAGCTGAAATTTACATGAAAACTTCCTGACATAGTACAGATTCAAGTTTGTTCAAATCATGGCCCCCGGGGGTAGATTGGGGCCACAATAGGGGATCAAAATTTTTACATAGAAATGTATAGGTAAAATCTTTTTCTCAAGAACCAATGAACCAGAAGAGCTGAAATTTATATGAAAGCTTCCTGACATAGTACAGATTCAAGTTTGTTCAAATCATGGCCCCCGGGGGTAGATTGGGGCCACAATAGGGGATCAAAGTTTTACATAGAAATATATATAGGGAAAATCTTTAAAAATCTTCTTCTCAAGAACCAATGAGCCGGAAGAGCTGAGATTTACATGAAAACTTCCTGACATAGTGCAGATTCAAGTTTGTAAAAATCCTGGCCTCCAGTGGTAGGTTGGGGTCATGATACGGACTAAGGTTTTACATGCAAATTTATATGGAAAGTCTTCAGATACGGGCCAAGGTAATTCAGGTGAGCGATGTGGCCCTTGAGCCTCTTGTTTACCTTTCTCCAGGATTTAGCTGTTAAACAGTTTCAACAAACACAACACAAAGCACCCTCCTTTGAAAGGAATTCAGCTTTGTTCAAATGACCCGCCCCACATCTAAAGTTGACCTCCAGGCATTTAGCATCATTGCTGCCATTTTTGAACTTTGTACTTCTCAATGTTAATTTACACCTACATGTACTTATTAGCAATCATTCAATTCTTTATTCTCCTTACCAATAGTACAAAGGTATTGAGAAAATACATATAAGTATTCATACAAATATACAATATGATGTGTTCACAATATTATACATATGGACAAACTGCAGTAATATAAACAAATTCATTATAGTGGGGACAGAGAATGATGGATAGCTTTTAAGAATTTACTTAATTTTCTTAACGTGACAATATTGTCAGAATTAAAAATAAAGAATGAAGGATTGTGATCTGGCTTGGATAAGTGTATAGATTGTGGTGTGGCTGGGATAAGTGTATATATTGTGGTGTGGCTGGGATTAGTGTATATATTGTGGTCTGGATTGGATAAGTGTATAGATTGTGGTGTGGCTGGGATAAGTGTATATATTGTGATCTGGCTGGGATTAGTGTATAGATTGTGGTCTGGATTGGATAAGTGTATAGATTGTGATCTGGCTGGGATTAGTGTATAGATTGTGGTGTGGCTGGGATAAGTGTATATATTGTGGTGTGGCTGGGATAAGTGTATAGATTGTGGTCTGGCTGGGATTAGTGTTATTAGATTGTGATCTGGCTGGGATAAGTGTATATATTGTGGTCTGGCTTGGATAAGTGTATAGATTGTGGTGTGGCTGGGATAAGTGTATAGATTGTGATCTGGCTGGGATTAGTGTATATATTGTGGTGTGGCTGGGATAAGTGTATAGATTGTGGTCTGGCTGGGATAAGTGTATAGATTGTGGTCTGGCTGGGATAAGCGTATAGATTGTGTTGTGGTCTGGCTGGGAATAGTGCAGTGGTATATCAGCTTGAATGGGATGCTAGTTGGAATCCCAGGATGGATGCTTTAAGTTGAGTGAACTATGCACTAAATTGCTTCTTTTTTTCCCCACTCCAATTTGAATAGGTATCGGCATCAGCTGGAGTTAAGCCTGTTGTCGTCATGGCAATGGAGAAATTCCCTTCTTAAATATCTTTATAATCTTACAATTAATACCTTTATGAATATAATCTTATGATTAATTTCTTTATGATGTTATGATGAATACCTTTATAATCTTCACTTTTTGATTGACAGGGAGGGATCTACGTGCTCCAGATCATGGATTGGTACTGTGCTGTCTTCTCTATGATGTTGTTGTCATTGACCGAATGTGTGGTCATCGGCTGGATCTATGGTAAGTGTCTTCTAATGCTGTTATCATTGATGGAGTGTGTGGTCATCGGCTGGATCTGTGTGGTCATTGGCTGGATCTATGTTAAGTTTCCTGTAATGCTGTTGTCATTGACCGAGTGTGTGGTCATCGGCTGGATCTATGTTAAGTGCTGTGGGAGAAATGTTTGAAAATAACAGGTTTTAATTTTATTCTCTCTCTCTCTATCTCAGCGAGATTGTTTGAGAGAGTGTTTTATTACCAGAACATCATGATTATATTACATGCTTGCCTATTGATACCTTTGTTAAAGGTCAAGGACATACTATTGATAATCTAAATTTAATGTTTGTGAATGGTATCCATTAAATGATGCCATGTTGCCTGGCTTTCCTTTTGAATAATAATTCAGGAATATATAAAAATAAATTCTCACTTCAACATTGATATGCACTTAGCATCCCCCTTTTTCTCTCTCTCTCTCTCTCTGTAGTTTTTACCAAAACGAAATGTTTTGTCCTTCATAACAGTTGTTTTATTGATCTGAAAAGTGACCATCCCCAGGGATTTCCAAGTGTTGTATTTTTTTTCCTGTGCAGGTGCGGACAGGTTTTACAAGGACATCGAACTGATGATTGGGTATCAGCCCTGCTTGTGGTGGAAGATTTGCTGGATGGTTATCACGCCAGTTACGATCATTGTAAGTAGACAGGAAATGTTGTTAAATCAGATCATGTCTGAAAAAACTGAGAGGATCAAAGGATTTTATTATGATTACGTTCTTGATGGCTCATTGGTAAGGATGAACAGCCGATGAGTCATTGGCCAGAACTTTGTCTTCGAGACAGCAGAATTTACATGATAACAGCTGCTCTGAATGATTCATGTTTCTATCAAATTCAACCTGAGCAGAGAAAGATTAACGGATTGTTCGCTACAAATTTTATGATTAATGCATCTTGCTCTAAAATACAATGGTTCATGCAGTGGTTAGCAACAGAATCGTGTCAAAGTATTGATGGACACCAAATCTATTTTTGTGGAATTAAAGTAATTTTTACTCGTTTTATATGATGGAAAGTAATTGGGAAAGTATATGCTCTTTTATATACCACTATCTGGTTTATACTGGGTAAGCTAGCCTAACTTACTTCACATCGTATAAATTGTGTAAAAATTATTTTCGTTCCTTAATTAACCATATAATAATATTCTTGAAATTAGTGTGGGTGACTGCTGTGAATGTTACCCAAGTGGAAAACTGAGGGTAAAATTACCATTAGACTGTGTGTAATTTGTATCATTGTTCTTTTGTCCCTCAGTGTATATGGCTGTTCAGTGTGACCCAGCTGAGCCCAGTGACTTACGGAGATTACAAGTACCCAGATGTTGCCATTGCGATTGGTTGGATGCTCGGCCTTGTGTCCCTCTTGCCTGTGCCATTGTGTGCTCTGATCGCTATTCTGGGGGAACAAGGAAGTCTGATTGAGGTAAGGATAGGTAACTCCCTGTTAAGATCACCTGACTGAGTGAATGAAAAGCTCAAGTCAGCTTATCTAATCACTTTTTGTCTGTCTGCCTGTAAACGCTTAACAATTTTGACTTCATCTCCAGAACCACAGAGCTAATTTCAGTCAAACTTGCCACAAAGCATGCATGGATAAAGAGGATTCAAATGAAGTACTATGCCCTTGTTTAAGAAATAGTGAAAATTTTGTGGCTTCTTTTAAAAATCGTTTTCTCAAGAACCATGGGGCCAATTTTAATTAAACTAGACATAAATCATTGTTGAATAAAGGGGTTTGTTCAAATAAAGGGCCATGCTCCCTTCAACAGGGAGATAATCAATAAAAGGCAAAAGTAGGGTGGGGGTCATTTAAGAATCTTCTCAAGAACCACTGGGCCAGAAAAGTTGAAATATGCATGAAAGCTTCCTGACAAAGTATATTCAAATTATGGGGGCCATAGGGTGGGACAGCATTAGGGGATCAAAGTTTTTCATGGGAATATATAGGATAAATTCTTTTGAAGAACACTAAGGCTATGATTAATTACTGTAAGTTGGTTTAATTCCACGTTGTTAAAATTTCACGATTTGTTACAAGGGTACCAATCGCGATGGTTTTATTTTCACGCTCAGTCTCGGTGATATGTCCACTGTGTCACTGAAATGACCCTCAGGCTCCGGCTAGTAGTATCAACTGCTGAGTAAAATTCACAAGAAACTTTCATTTTGTGTGGTCATTTAATGAGTTCATTTTCAAGGTAGCCTTTGGAAAGTTAGCATGTCTACTTTAAACTGGGTGAAAAACGGAAAGCTTGCAATAAAACCCCCAAATTCTTTGTATCAACACGTACAAAATACAATGCCATGAAAACACATTTAAATCATCTATTTTGAACAATTTAAGAAATGAAATCAGATAAATTATCTTCTCAATTATCATTAGGTGCTAGGTAAGCGCCAATTAAAGGTGTCGACGATAAGCGTCCCTGCTGCGTGTACGGACAACCTGCAAGCCTCTTGATATTCAGATTAACGGACGATTTAAAACGCGTTTAAATCCGAATTCCAGACATATTATGCAAACGAAATCAAAACTTCTCCAAAAAAAGGTGTCGACATTGAGGATGTTGAAATCGACTTGCGCTGTCGAAATAAAACCGATCCACGCTAAATGGCTTGTGAGAGCCATTGATATACTGGGCCAAGACAAGTTTGAAAAAGCCGGTATATAATTCACTGTGACCTGCAGTGTAAAAGCAATTAAGAGTATACAAGTACATGTATACTAAAATGTCATATTGTATGTATGCATTCATATGTTAAATGATGTAACTATTCAATACTTTCCCCCCAGCTGATCATAGTATCCCGTTCACAAAAATAAAACCGAGTTAACTCTCTATATTTTTACTTCATTATTCACTATGGGTTTAATTTCGCGAAGAAAAGATAAATCGTGAACATAGTGAAATTAAAAAACCATCGTGATTATTTCCCAATCTATAGTATATTGATAAGCTAGCATTTATAGGTAGAGCAGATTCAAGTGTATTCAAATCATGATCCCCAAAGGTAGGTTGGAGCCACTATAAATATGTAGGAAAACATCTTGAAAATCTTCATCTCAACAACAGCAAGGTCATGATTAGTCATATTGATATGCAAGCATCTACAGGTAATTCACATTCAAGTTTGTTCACATCAGGGCCTCCAGGGTAGAGTGAGACCACAAAAGGATATGGGGATACACAGGAAATTGATTAAACTATTCTTTTGAAGAGTAGTAGGGCCACACAAAATCATATCTAAATGTATATCTTCCAAGTTTTTTTTTGAAAATCACAAAAGCTGAATGTACAACAGCAGAGCCAAGGTGACTCGGGTGAGTGACGTGGCCCATGGGCCTCTTGTTGTACATTGTATTTTGATTTAACAGAGAAGGGAGAAAATACAAAAGACCGGATTGATGAAACACACTGAATGTAGTAAGAGATTACTGACTGAACTGTCTTGTCTGGCAATTAGTCAGTCTGACCACTACAATAGCAATGTCTTCATTGATCTTCTGAATTATACTTGAAAGATTTTATTGGTATTTAAAGAAACCCAAACTGATATACAAGTTTGTTCTATTTTATGGCATTTTGATTCAAGGTGGTGAAAGTGATGCTATTTTATTCATGAGAAATTCATTTTCACAGAGATACATAATTTGCAAGGTTGTTCTAGCATGAAACTGAAGTTCTACTGAATAATTCTGACAAGATTTAAAATAATACTGTTTTGCAACTGTTTTATAAGTAATTTGCAGTTGAATTCGTTTTTTCTGTGCATGGTTTGATTAAAGTATTTTTTTTTTTGCAAGTAATTTATTATTGAATTCGTTTTTAGCTCACCTGAGCTAAAAGCTCAAGTGAGCTTTTCTGATCACCCGTATTCCGGCGTCCATCCGTCTGTCTGTCCATCTGTAAACTTTTAACATTTTTGACTTCTCAAAAACCACTGGGCCAATTTCAACCAAAGTTGGCTCAAAGCATCCTTAGGTAAAGGGAATTCTAAATTGTTAAAATAAAGGGCCAGGCCACCTTCCAAGGGGAGATAATCAAGAAAAGGTAAAAATAGGGTAGGGTCATTAAAAAATCTTCTTCTCAAGAACCACTGGGCCAGAAAAGATGAAATTTATAGATAAGCTTTAATAGGTAGTGCAGATTCTAAATTGTTAAAATCCTGGCCCCCGGGGGTCGGATGGGGCCACAATAGGGGATCAAAGTTTTACATACAAATATATAGGAAAAAATCTTTAAAAATCTTCTTCTCAAGAACCACTGAGCCAGAAAAGCTGATATTTATATGAAAGCTTCCTTATATAGTGCAGATTCTAAATTGTTAAAATCCTGGCCCCCGGGGGTAGGATGGGGCCACAATAGGGGATCAAAGTTTTACATACAAATATTTAGGAAAAATCTTTAAAAATCTTCTTCTCAAGAACCACGGAGTCAGAAAAGCTGATATTTACATGAAAGCTTCCTGACATAGTGCAGATTCAAGTTTGTTCAAATCATGGCCCCTGGGGGTAGGATGGGGCCACAAGGGGGGATCAAAGTTTTACATACAAATATATAGGAAAAATCTTTAAAAATCTTCTTGTCAAGAACCATTGGGCCAAAGAAGTTCACATTTACATGAAAGCTTTCTGACATAGTGTAGATTCAAGTTTGCAAAAACCATGGCCTACAGGGGTAGGTTGGGGCCATAATAGGGACTACGGTTTTACATGCAAATAGATATGGAAAATCTTCTGATATGGACCAAGGTGACTCAGGTGAGCGATGTGGCCCATGGTCCTCTTGTTTCTGTATGTGGTACACAGTCATTTCTTGTACAAGTGATTTGCAGTTGATGCCCTATGAGTTATTTAAGAGTTTACATTTGTTGCTATGAGTGATTTAAGAGTTTACACTTGTTGCTATGAGTGATTTAAGAGTTTACACTTGTTGCTATGAGTGATTTAAGAGTTTACATTTATTGCTATGAGTGATTTAAGAGTTTACATTTGTTGCTATGAGTGATTTAAGAGTTTACACTTGTTGCTATGAGTGATTTAAGAGTTTACATTTGTTGCTGTGAGGGATTTAAGAGTTTACATTTGTTGCTATCAAATGAGTGATTTAAGAGTTTACATTTATTGCTACGAGTGATTTAAGAGTTTACATTTGTTGTTATGAGTGATTTAAGAGTTTACATTTGTTGCTATGAGTGATTTAAGAGTTTACATTTGTTGCTGTGAGGGATTTAAGAGTTTACATTTGTTGTTATGAGTGATTTAAGAGTTTACATTTGTTGCTATGAGTGATTTAAGAGTTTACATTTGTTGCTATGAGTGATTTAAGAGTTTACATTTGTTGCTGTGAGGGATTTAAGAGTTTACATTTGTTGTTATGAGTGATTTAAGAATTTACATTTGTTGCTGTGACGGATTTAAGAATTTGCAGTTGATGCTTTTAGCGTAATTTACAGGAATTTTTCATATGATATTTACAATTTTGCATTTGTTTGTACAGTTTTCAGTCAATTGTTTTATAAGTGATTAAGAGGTAGGTGTTTTTCATTATGCCACCAGAATCAAAGATTCGGGGGCATATAGGTTTTGGCCTATTCGTCTCTGTGGCAAAAAAAAACTTAACCTTTGTCATATCTGTACTGACACGAAAGACTAGGTTTCTGTACGTCAGTTTATTCAATTAGTAAAAAGCTGTAACAAAAATAAATACACAATTACATAAAGAAATTCAGAATAACTTACAATAAAGTTATGCACTCACGATTGACAAATAATGAGTATTTTAAGAATATGAAAATTTGTATAAACAATTAACTTCACATTATACCAATTAATTATGCAGTATTCAAAAAATATAAATACTAGTATGACTATAAAGTAATATCGAATAAAAGGAAATGATTACTTTTACTACATATATCTCATAAACAATGGTTGACTATGCACGAACTATTTCCCGCCAAACAGGTACATTGTTTACCTGCACTTACATCCAAACAGATAAATACTGCATGTCATAAATAAATGAAAATATAATAAAAACTTACACTGTGGGACTACAGGATACGATAAAGGGTTGTACTCTGTACAAGGTGTGGTGGTATCTTTGCCGTACGTGGTGCGCGTGGAGACTTCTGTCTCTGAGCATCTATATCCACTGACAAATCTGATTGTACTAACTGGAGAGTTTAAGACAAGGGCAGTAACTCATGAAAAGTTCTACTTCTGAGTAATTCATACGTAAAAATATTCGTGTTACACAACAATATCCTTTACACTATAAGAGGCAGAGCTTTAATATATGGTAATACTATGTGTATTTCTTTTGGCAAAACCTTTCCATTGACACCAATATCTTTGATCTGTTGACCTTAACATTGACCTTTGACCTACTTTTAGAAAAATTCAATTATAATCCATATCTTTCAATCATAAGAGGTACTGCTGTTATATTTAGCATGTGCAGTTTTTGTGAGAAGACCTTTCCAGTGATACCAGATTTGTTGACCTTGTGACCTTTAAATTGACCTCTGACATATTTTGAAAATTATTTACTAAAATGAGTTTTACTTTGTTGAAATCCGAGGGCATCAGTGTTTCACAAACGCATCTTGTTTTATTAGTGATTTACAGTTTGCAGTCATTTGCTTTTGTAAAAACTAATTTGATGATTCATTGACTTTTACAGCGAATCAAGAAGTTGGTCCACCACTCTGATGACTGGGGTCCAGCAGTGGAGAAACACCGAGCGCGATACCTACAATCACTACAGGACTCCTCCCCCCACGTCTACTTAGACTCTGTAGTTTGTACACCGCTAGTCGAGTCAAAAGACAATGCTGCAAGTCAACTCTCATAGGACATTATTAGGTCATGGAATTTAAAGTTTAGTTGCTGTCAGTGCACATATAAGTTAATGAGTTTCATATCAAGAATCTCTGTAACAAGACCCACCAGACAATAGGGGCTTAAGAATTTCTAGGGACCAAAAATGAAGTAGCACTGAAATGTATTGAAATTTTTTAACAAGGTTTTTATAAGGTTTGGTTTTATGAAGTATCAGAATTTCCATTCATACAGTACACATACTTTCAAATTGTTGAATTTTTAGGTGGGGGGGGGGATGCATAAATCTTAATACATCGTACATGTATACGAATGTTATGGTGGAAGTAGGTGCTAGGTTTGGAAAAATCATTACTCTGATTCTTAAATTTGTAAAATTTAATGTGGCAAGCAAGTTTTTGAATTTTATTCAGTGTTACTGGACTGAATAGAGTTTCATAATCATTGTATAGATGTTTCATTTCCTACACTTTAAATTTGAATTCATGTATTTGATATATGTGTGTTTTCATTTTTTAGATTATTAAGCATATTTTATCATTTTAACTCTAAAAATGCGGATGGTTGAAATTAGAATTATCTGTTGTCATTGCATTGACCTACCGATAGCCTTTGTATGAAGGTACCCAGCAATCAAAAGCACAGCTTCCAACTCCCTGAAGAGCAATGTCTTTCTAAATTCTGGTCAGGTTGAGATTTTCTAGGATATACATCATTATGCACACTACCCGCTGCTAACAGATTATCACTCGCTATTAGGTTGTTCATGGTTAGCAGCTGTGCAAAAGTTTCATTTCCCCCCAAATGCTTTGTTTGTGAACTACTCGTAGAAGAGCAGAATCTCTTAGTATTGTCTTCAATAAAGAATAATGGTTTTATTGAGGTGAAGAACAATGCAATTTTTAACTTTTTTTTTTTTTTTTTTTTTTTTTGGCTTTTAATATGCTGAGTCTCAATTTTTCTTCAATGAAGAAGTAGGGATTTTATTGAAAAAGGCTATTGCCTCCAACTTGCCAAACGAAACAGCATTTCATCTCCTTCCTACATGTCAAAGGGGATACTGAAAGGCAGTGGTGTTTATATTGACACCAATACAAGACAATTCAACCTGCATCAGGTTCAATGACCCATTTATAGATGTACTCAACTTCATCATGCTCTTGTGTGTGTTTTTTCTTCTTTAAATAATAAAATTCAAAGAATGAATGTAAAAAAAAAATTATTTATTAAAACATGAATTTTTAGTAACTTTTCTTGGTCACAATTCATTTTCTTGAGTGCTTTTTGTGTTGTACTTGTAGATGTTCATGCCTGCAGGATTAAATGTCAGGAATATGTTTTTGGTCTGTCTGTCTTAGATTTTAACCTTAGTACTTTTAATTTTAACTCGACAAAAGAGACTCTTCAAACTTGCTGAACTTTACATTCTGTCACAAATGAAAATTTAGGTCAATTCGTACATCCTTTGATTTCTCTTGAAATGTGATAGTTTTCGTGTTGAAATAGTTCAAAATTGAAGATATGATTTATAATACCAAAACTGATTCCTTTCCCAAATGACATTTTTCCATTTTCATTGAAAATTTTCATAACCATGAAGTTTTCCATTTGAATAGAAATTATTGGAAAATCGTACATGTAATTTCATTATATGAGGATTAAGGGCGAGGTGAAAACTTCAGTGTCTGAAAAAAAACTAAATTCACATGGTTTTCAACACACACACCCCCCCCCCCCCCCACCCCCCTTTGAAAATAAATAAGATGAATGTTGAAACTAATAAAAGCATATGATTATAAATAACACTCTGTATACCTTTCCTTAGAGTACTGTTTATTCACAAATGAAAGTGCACAATAAAACTATTTATGTTCATTGAAATGTAATATTATGTGGTTTTTAACAGTCATTTGTCTTTTTCCACTAAAGTGTAATCGATGTTGGATGATAGAAACTTTTGAGAAATTTTATACCCCCTCCCCCTAACTATTTGAATTCAGATTTTTTATAAATCTGACATCGATCTTTTGATCTCACCCCTAACATGTATTCATTTCATTGTTGTTGATGCTTGTGTTAATCTTATTGTTGTTATACTTGTGGCCCATACTTTGTGGAGCTTTCTACAGCTGTTGAAAATAGGAATACTTGGTCATTTGAGAGAAAATGGGAGAAAATTCATGATTTTTTTTTATGTTAGACACTCTAAATTCATAACATACAGCTAAAGTAAGAATAAATTTTGTTTATTTTCCCTATTTAATGTGGGGTTTTTTGTGGTTCTTAATTAAGGGCAAATTAGGTTGTTGGTGGACACCAATGAGCATTGCCACACACGGGGGCATTGTGTTTTGCAAACATTAGAACTTGCAGTCAAGTTGAAACTTGCGTTCATTTCATTCTAGTACTGTGTATAGAGCTGCTTAGTGTTCTTTCTCTCTTTCACACTTCAAATAAATTAATCGGAAGCAAGACTTTCTTATCTGTGGTTTTTAGCTTTCATGAGCTGAAAGCTCAAGTGAGCAATTCTGATAACTTTTTGTCCAGCGTCCATCTGTCCCTAATCTTTTAACATTATTGACTTCTTCTCCAGAACCATGGGACTAGTTTCAGCCAAATTTGCCACAAAGCATGCTTGGGTAAAGAGGATTCAAGTTTGTTCAAATTAACTGTCAAGCCCATTTTGAAGTGGAGATGATGAAGAATTACGAAAATGTAGTAAAAAAAAATTCTAAAGAACCAATGGGCCAATTTCAATCAAACAAGGCACAAACCATCCTTGAATGAAGGGGAAATGACGAGCCATAATTGCGCCCTCCAAAGGGGAGGTAATCATGAAAATAGGCTTGAGTCATTTAAAAATCTTACTACCGTAGTAAGAACCACTAGAAAAGAAAAGTTGAAATTTAAATGCATGCTTTCTGACTTGGTGTAGATTCATGTTTATTCAAATCATGGCCCGCGGGGGTAGGGTGGGGCCACATGGTGATATGTAAGATAAATCTTTTAAAACAAAAGGACCATGATTAAACATTAATAGGGTGGGGCCACATGGTGATATGTGAGATAAATCTTTAAAAACAAAAGGACCATGATTAAACAATATCTGCAAGCATTCCCAAGTGGTGCAGATTCAAGTTAGTTCAGTTTGGGGGGGGGGGGGTACAGTGACACCACAATACTAATGGAATATATAGGAAATATCTCAAAAAATCTTTCAGCAGGGCCATATTAACATGTAGTCATCTCCAGGTAGTGCAGTTTGAGGTTTGTTCAAATTATGGTCCCAGGGATGAGATGGGGCCACAATAGGGGGTCAAAGTTTGAAAAGGGGAGATATACATGTATATAGGATAAGTCTTTTCAAGAACAACAGGGCAATGATTAAACATATTAATATTAGAGCATTCCCCAGGTAGTGCAGATTCTAAAAGTGGGGGGGGGGGGGGGGGGGGTATGGTGAGGCCACATTAGGGGGATCAAAGTATAGATGGGCATCTTTTCAATGACAAGGCCATGAATACTCGAATCCAATGAACCTCAACTGAATGATCCCATGAATCTCTAACAAATATATAGTATTGAGCCTCTAATTAAATGAATTAATTAGGACAGTCCTGAGAATAGGACATGGGTATTTATAATGATCACAATATGAGAAAATATCATGAACTAACAAGAGGCCCATGGGCAACTGCATCAATCACATTGGCCCTGGTGTTCAGATATCGTGATTTCTAAAAGATTTTTTTGCAATCTTTATTCCCAGAACCTATATTGTGGCCCCAACCTAGCCCCATAGGGTCACAATGTAACCATGGTACAATGTCCCAAGATAAAAAGTAATGGTTTAAAATTTTCAAAAACGTTTCTTTATATATTCTCATATAAAACTTTGATCCCCTTTTGAGGCCCCATCCTACCCCTTATGGTCGTGCTTTGACCATACTTCAATCTGCACTACCAAGGGATGTTTGCATATTAATTACTAGTCATTGGTTCATTTGATCATTAATTAAATTAAGTTCATTAGATTAGAGCATTGGACGTCCCAGAAAGATGAAATGACAGAATGCTATATAGCCATGCTTTGAAATACAGTGCAGGAAACCAGGAGTCTCTGTCTAGACCGGAGCTCTACTGGTTAAGAGATTCTTGGAAATTCTTAATGAAATCTGCTTAGTGTTGAATTTCTTGAAAGAGATCTTAATTAATGCTAGTATTAACTCACACTGTTCAAATACAGATATCAAAGGCATAATAGTGAATGGTAAGGAACACAAAATTTCCCAATATGCAGAGTCAGACGACACAACTTGGGCTCTTGATAGTTCATCAAAATCACTTTGCTGCACTTGACACTATAGACTACTACTCGACTTTCTCTGGGTTAAAAATAAACAGCTCAGAAATAAAAATTGTTTAGATAGGCTCTGAAAAATTCTCTAGTCAAGTATATCACCATACAAGATTTAAACTAGAATGGAGATGCACTACTTTCAATTTATTTGGAATAGAATTTTCTGTGGATACCAAAAATTAAAGCTTTGATACGCCAGTGGAATTGAAGAATACTCGCTCCCATTTGTCGAGTCACAGTAGCCAAAACACTGCTTTTACCTAAGCTAAATCATCTGTTTATTACACGTTTACCAAATCCAGATAAAGATATGTCTTTTCTGAATAACTTTTTTTTTATTTATATGGAATTCAAAGATTGACAAGTTCAAGAGACAAATTGTCACCCAAGATTACTTAAAAGGTAGCATGAAAATGGTTGAGGTGAAATTTTTAAAAATGTTCTTGGGTTAAAAGATTCACAAACCATGGGTGGATATTTTTTGGGCAGTGGTGAAAAAGATGATAAATTTTGGAAATGAATATATTTATACTGTTATAAACCATAGCAATGACTTTTGGTGTGATATTTTTCAATCATGTTTACCAATGAAAGGTGAAGACGACGAACAGTGATCAATCTCGTTACTCCTATAAGCAATACAAAATAGATAGTTGGCAAACACGGACCCCTCGAGCAATGGATGATAAATATTCCGTGCAAAAACTCGGTTCTATTCCAGTATAGCATAATACAAAAATGTGTGTTTGTAATTAAGGCATTGATGTATCAACATAGTGTGAAAATAATTGGAGACTTCATAGATTAAGATGGAAATTTTTTATTGCTACAAGATTTTTCACAAAAATTTAGACTGCAATAGGCCTAAATTTTGGAGCCCTTCACCGGCAATTGTGACGTCTCCATATGATCGAATGAAAGATTCTCGAGCAGGACGTAAACCTACAAATAATCAATCATTTAAATTACACCACTAAGCGGATTAACCCGAAAAAGAAAAAATTAACCTGAGCAGTAGCATTCTAAAACTACCTTTAAATTTTACATTACACCGCGTATACGTCATTCCTCCTGTCATTGGTTGTTCACATTCTCAGAATAAGTTTTATTTGTCTATATTACCATCTTGTCATTGATAGAATTTCATTTATACTATTTGATTATCTTTATTTACCTTTCGTGATTGATACTGAACTGAAAGATAACGGTTCACAATGGATGGCAATTCCAGAGCATCATTTTTCGAGAAAATACTATGTGGCTCTGAATGCATCAACGAAAGGGTGGGCAGCACTGAAATTCCTAGTCATGTTGACAAAGGAAAGCATAGAGGCTGTATGTTTACCATCCGTATCTCAAGCAAGATTTTCACAGACGATCAATCTGAGACCATGTATCCTTCTGACGCTCCTCAACTTTTTTTTACCGCTCAATTTCCCTTTCAATATTTGGATGTGAAAAGCAACATGTTGAAATGCGGGTTAGAACTTTATTTGAACTGGTTCATAATGAAATATGGTATTTTAACGTTGAAATTTTAGACAAAATATCGGATATGAGACCTCGCTTTCAGATGAATGCAGAGTAACTGGTAATGCAAAATAATCATTGCAGAATGATTCTTAAAACTGCAAAGGTAGGTGAGTTTTTCTCATTGCTACATATTTATACTGTTTGCAATGCAATTTGTAGGCTCATCCGAAGCATTTTCCCAGAGATAATAAATGCTGCTATCAGGAGAGACTGCCATAATAAGCTAATAAAGCCGTTCAAGGACTACGATGTGTCTTCGAATGAATAATGTGTGATGTGGACTCATACATTCGATGTAGTACGACAAAATTGGTCTTCTAAACACTTTGTTCTCTTGTGTTCCATCGGTTCTTACCGAGGGTTCAAGAAACCATAGCAGCTCTGATTTTGGTAAGTGGTTATGAAGCGGAGCTGCAGTATACGTTCAAAAATCCGTCTACAATCAGAATAGGTGATGGAGATCTAAAAAGTGTGAAGTCTGAGCTTGAAGATAGTCCAAGTAATACTTCAATGCCCAAAAAGCAAAAACTGGACAAGGAACGGAACAGAAAACTTATGGAAATGGCTCCACTGTGATGTGTCCTTAGATGCAGCACTTTGTTTCTGCTGTATAACAGCTTACAAGGGTGGTATGTTATCCAATCATAATAAAAATTTTGTCAAAGGGATTCTGTAATTGGAAGAAAAAAATGCCAACAGCAAGTGTCATAATGAAGCAATTGGGAGATCGTTTACACTTCCAACAGTATTGAGGGATGTTGGTGAATCTCTCAGTAAACAACACTCGTAACAGAAAAAAGACAACAGAGATTGTTTCCTGAAAATACTTCGAAGTTTAAGATATCTAGCAAAACAAAATATTTCAATCAGGGGGAAACAGGAGAGTTCTAATTTTCACGAGCTGGTTAAACTGCAGGCAGAGAGTGATCCTGTTTTGCAGGCATGGATTCAGAGAAAACTAACAAATATGTTTCAGTACAAGTTCAAAACGACGCACTTACGAGGGCTGTTCGATAGGTAATGTGTATTGTACCATATCACGATAACGCTTTGCACGATTTCGTGGATGATGATACTCCTGAATAGCTCTATTCAATACCTTTCCAACGGTATAAACACGAGTCTTCAGCTCCTCATAGTTTTAAACTTACAGTCATTTCAATAGAGGCAGTCGTTGACCACTGTTGTAAAATGGTTGGGAAACGGGTTGAGAATATTGAAGAAATTAGAGCTTATATAAAAGTTCGCACAAAACTCAGTCATTCGGTAATGCAGATTTTTAGTGAATTGGGGGAAGTTTATGGGTCTGATAAGGTATCTTGTGAGACAGTTCGTAGGAGGAGAAAGAAATTGCTGACTGACACAGAGTCCGCCAAAGACGCAGCAAAATCTTGCCGACATGTGACTGTAACAGGCAAGGCAAATGTGTCTCGAAAGTCGGGGAAATAATTGAAAGTGGTGGTAGATACACGATTCGTGATATAGCCAAAACTGTTGGCATATCGCTACAGTGGGTGCATTTCATTTTGAAAGTACGAAAGATTTCTGCCAGATGGATACCGCATATATTGACAGATTGACCAAAAATCGGGTACGAGTAGAAACCGTTAAGCGATTGCTCAAAATGTTTCCCAAATTCAATCAAAGACAATTTGCAAAAATTGTTACTGGTGACGAAACATGAGTTCACTATTTCGAACCAGTAAGAAAAATTGGAAATAAAATATGGCTAACTAAACACAGTAGAAGGCCTGTAGTTGTCAAAAGAACCATAAGCACAAAGGTTCTTTATTGCAATATTCTTCTCATGTGATGGTATAGCCGTACAAATTCCGGTGCCGAAGGGCAAAAGTGTTACAGGTCGGTATTACCGAGATGTTATTCTAAAATAACTCAAGCAATATTACCATAAATGACGCCCTGTGTCAGGATTTAGACATGTTCGTCTACTTCATGATAATGCTCCATCACATACATCTGAGCTTGTGAAGCAATTTTTGAAGTCGGAGAAGGTTACCATCTTGCCACACCCACCATACTCTCCAGATCTAGCCCCATGCGACTTTTTCCTTTTTCCAAAACTTAAAAAGTGCTTATCGGGTCGTCGTTACAAGCCGCCCTTGGCTCAGCCATCAGTCAGTGCCTCAGAGGTCTACCTAAATCAGCGTACCGTGACGTATCAGAGGTTGAAATTATGTATTTCAAATCGCGGAGAATACTTTGAAGGGATGTAATGTTCATTTCACTATTTGAGTCGAATGTTTTTGAGATATCGTACAATATTCACATTACATATTGAACAACCCTCGTAAAGTAATGGCCAATCAAGTTCTTAGAAAGAGAATGTCAAATTTCTAACCATAATGGGTGACATTTCTAATAGAGAACAACTCGTTATTTGCCTCAGATATAAGTAGACATTAACGTCAAACTGACAACTCAACTGTATGACAAACGGGATGATATAGCTTCTCCATCGTCAACTTCCCACATTTATGTAGCAATATTCCATTATCAAATGCATATGGTGTTTATATATCTCAACTGATTCGATATGCAAGAGGTTATTCTGGGTATAGTCAGTTTTTAAGTCGAGGTAAGCTACTGACAAACAAGTTGATGGTACAGGGATTTCAACAGTCTCGATTGAAGTCAGCATTTCGCAAATTCTATGGTCGTTATAACGATCTAGTTCGTCAATACAACCTCGCATTGGGTCAAATGCTGTCTGACGTGTTTCATACCGATTGTTAAGCCGTTCTTGGCACACTGATTTTGACTGCGGATAACTCCGTTTACCTGATCAGGATATGGGGCTCACGGCGGGTGTGACCGGTCAACAGGGGATGCTTACTCCTCCTAGGCACCTGATCCCACCTCTGGTGTGTCCAGGGGTCATTGTTTGCCCAACTATCTATTTTGTATTGCTTGTAGGAGTTATGAGATTGATCACTGTTCGTTATCTTCACCTTGCATATATCGATGACCAGTTTGTGCCATACGAAATTTTTGTTGGCTTTTATGAAGTCGACGACAGTAAAGCCGATACAGTCGTTTCTGCAATCACTGATACCTTGACCAGGTTCAATATTCCTTTTAATTTACGGGGTCAGTGTTATGATATGGCTGCATCAATGGCAGGGTCAAAAAGCGGAGTTGCAAAGCAAATTTTAGAGAAAGAGAGCAGAGCTCTTCATTCCCACTGTTATGGTCATGCTCTAAACTTGGCATGCTCTGATGCTGTTTAATCATCTACAATTATGAGAGATGCCCATGAAATAACGCGTGAAATAACAAAATTGATCAAAGAGTAGCCAAGAAGAGAAGCAATTTTCAGAAATTTGAAAGAATCTGAGAATTTAAAGACTTCATCATCTGGAATAAGAGTTTTGTGTCCAACAAGGTGAACAGTTCGAGCAGATGCTCTTCATAGTGTAATACTTAACTACGAAATATTACTGGGCGTATGGGAGTAATCGATGGAGTATGTAAAGGTTTCAGACATGAGATGCAGAATAAGAGGGGTTATGACCTACATGAACAAAGTTTACTTCCTCTTTGGCTGTCTGTTGGGTGAACAGTTGCTCCGTCATAGCGATATTCTTAGCAAAACCCTTCAGACAAAAACTTTTAATTTGTTTTCTGCAGAAGGTTAGAAAATGGCTTTTAGCACGGTAAAAACTCTGGAGTCTCTTAGAACAGAGGAAGGAACGCCTATGGACTAGATATCTGAATACTAGAGATGGCAAAGATTATCAGGAATACTGTAAAATACGGAACCAGGTGAAGTCTAATACCAGGGAAACTACTGAACAATTTGAAAAACAAATGGCGAGTGAGGTAAAGAGTAATCCGAAGAAATTCTAGAAATATGCACGAACTAAAACCAAGACAAAATCTAGTATACCAGACTTGTTCACAAATGGCGAAATGAATGAATCAACTAAAACGGACAAGGAAGAGGCTGATGTCCTAGCAGATTTCTTTACATCGGTATTCACGATAGAAACTGACACTGATATGCCAGAAGTAGAGAAAGTTGATGTAACTTCACTAAGTTCAATGACCATTAATGTAGAGAAAGTAAAGAAACAAGTTGATGCTTTAAAGATTACAAAGTCACCTGGGCCTGATGGATTGCATCCACGAGGTAAAGAAGTAGCACAATCAATATGTCTTCCATTGTCCATAATGCATGCATTTCAAACATCTATAAACATGACAACCTTACCTGAAGACTGGACATGTGCAAACATAACAGCTTTATTCAAGAAGGGAAATAAGAAAGTAGCTGGAAATCACAGACCAGTGAGTCTCACAAACATTATTTGTAAAGTAATGGAATCACTTGTAAGGGAAGAAATACTAGAACATATGAAAAAGAACAATCTATTCAGTAAAAGACAGTTTGGTTTTGTAAGTGGTCGCTCAACAGTACTTCAGCTACTTCAAGTAATAGACAAATGGACTGAAATATTGGACGGCGGCGGATGTGTTGATGTTATATACTGCGAGTTCATGAAGGCATTCGATAAAGAAATATGGAATTACTGGTCAATATAGTGCATGGATAAGATCATTTTTACTGGGCCGCAAACAGCGAGTAATAGTCAATGGAAAAAAAAAGTCAGAATGGAAATCAGAATCAAGTGGACTCCCACAAGGATCAGTCCTTGGACCAATCTTGTTTGTTCTTTATCCGACGACATGCCAGAAGTAACAAGCATTGGAACTGAAACCCTTTTATTTGCAGATGATACTAAGGCATTCCGTGGGATCTTCCAGGAATCTGACTGTACTGAATTACAAACAGACATACATGCACTACAGAAGTGGTCTGAAAAATGGCTCCTATGTTTCATCCCCAAAAAATGTAAGGTTATGCGTATTGGGAAATCTTAACATCGAGAAGAAGGCATACAACCTGAAAGAGAGTTTACCACCTATGGAATATGTAGAAACAGAAAAAGACATAGGAGTAACAATTGACAATAAGTTGACCCTCAACCAGCATATATCAGACAAAATAAAGAAAGCAAGTTTTGTCATGGGCGTACTACGAAGAACTATGGAGTATATGAATTGTGAAACATTCAGTTCGCTTTACACAGCGCTAGTAAGACCTCATCTAAAATATGCCAACCAAGTCTGGTGCCCACATCTCAAGAAACATATTGAATCAATCGAAAACGTACAGCGAAGAGCCACCAAACAAGTGCCGGACTATCAAATCTATAATATGAGTGTTACGGGGTTGTAGTGGTAAATGATAAGATGAATTGGTATTTTCTATTGGTTTATTCTGGCATGTTTACTTGTTATTTGAATTCTGCAAAACATCATATAAAGAGAAATTAAGTACATGTGTATCAATCAGTACATAGAAAGAATATCATAATATTTACATTTTAGACTAATTTACATAAAAACATAGACACATACATTACTAGACAAACGGTAATGCTAGAGTTATTCCCCTTTATACAATATCATTCGAATACTATAGCAATTTGAGTTGGTCACAAATTTTTACGGTACAGACATAGGCCTATGCCAAAAATCTTAGAATTCAATTTCTAACACTCAGGTGCAATTCTCCCCAAGACATCACTTCTTCCATTCAGACAACAACTGAATTCACCAAAACAGAAGGCATATATCGAAATTGCAGTATTGTAATGCCAGCAACAAATGTTACCAGTGAAAGAATGTATAATGATATGCAAGTTGTGTATAATTGCATGGCTAACAACACTTGCATGTGCTTTAGTGCCAATAAAGAATTGAATTAATATTGATGCAGTAAAATGCTGTAAAGTGAAGTACAGTAAAGTATGCAGTAACATGCAACGGGAAAAAAATATACACAGAAATATTCTTGCTATTTTAATGCCTGGTGACCATCCTGCAATATATCGACTGAAAGTGATATTTAAATTATTGTTATTAAAGCTAGCTTAATATACTCAGGTGACCGATAAGGCCTGAGTATTACGCTAAGTTATGATCAAGTTTGAAACACGCTTCTAAATAAATTACTATCAGGGCCGTAAATTACATGGAGGCGGAGGAGGCAGCTGCCTCCTCCAACTTTTGAGCCAAAAAAAATTAAAATTTAAAGTTCATTAGAATTTATGTTGTTTCCAATAACTAAGAACATGATACCTCCCTTAAAAAGCATTCCAAATCTTTCTTTTAGAATGAGTTAGTCAAGTAACATCTTAGAAGGCCCTAGAATCAAGGATTTTGCACGAAACGTGTTCAGTGTGCACAAAATGGGCGGCCCCCAGACCCCCGCCTAATTTCCTGCCTCCTCCAAATTGAAGGTTAATTTACGGCCCTGACTATAGAATATAACTCAACTGAGTCAATGATATGCCGATGAGGCTATGCATTTGAAAATCCCGCCAAAGAAAGAATTTCCCACAGTTCCTTGGAGCGTCGAGGAAGTAAGATGGCGGAGTGGCCGCGATCGGACTTGGGTTGAGAAATCGTCACAAAAGATATACATCACAAATGGGAACGTCAACGTTATGACTGTCACTTAGCAAAAACATTGGTAATGAACAATTTGTTTCTGTATTTAGATTAGTAACAAATGGTAATGTAACGTTGTTAGTGCAAGTTTATAAGTTGCATGAATGTAAACATGTTTGGGCTCATGTTTTGAATACCTGAACTGTCAGTTTTGACTTGCTATTAATAAGAATTCATTTATTATTTCAAACTTGACATAAATCATTATTTTTGATCTCATATAACAGTACTGTAAAATTTATTTATCTTGCAAATATTCTTTAACCATGAATACAATACTGCAATATAAGGAGTAGAAATGAGTGTTGGTAAAAAGGGTAGTGAAAACCGGGCCGGGTCACCTTCGTAACGTGATTTTTTTTTTTACTCTCTTCATTGATATATCATTGTTTATTTTGAAACTTACAGAATATATTTTCAGTGATACATTTAGTCTCCAGCACAAAATTTAGCACATAATATTACCTACAGATAAACTCCATAAAGAATGCAATGATTCATGTATAAAATTTATCCGAGATTCCTCTGACTCTTACCCCCGCTTTTATATTTGACATGTGCGGGGGAGAGTCAGAGCGGACTCCATATTGAAAAGTGGGAATTCAGCGACACCAGCTGGTGTCGCTGCTTTACCTACCTCTTACAACTTTATTTCGCGGATCTATCTTCCAAGACGCGAGGATTCAGTTATCGAAAGATTATTCTACAAATACATCATGATTAATACGATGCTATCGCCGTTTAAACGATGAAATTTTGTGTTTATATGTGCTGACGTCGTGCGCAAAGAAATTAAATGGCGAGGCGGCGACCTAATTCAAGTGATGCTCCATTTGTCGGTGTTAGGGCCGTTTAAACGGCGATAGCATCGTATTAATCATGATCTATATATAGATTTATCTTCCGATAACTGAATTCTCACGTCTTGGAAGATAGATCCGCGAAATAAAGTTGTAAGAGGTAGGTAAAGCAGCGACACCAGCTGGTGTCGTTGAATTCCCACTTTTCAATATGGAGTCCGCTCTGACTCTCCCCCGCACATGTCAAATATAAAAGCGGGGGTAAGAGTCAGAGGAATCTCGGATTAGTATAAAATCTGGTTGGTAAAATGGGTAGTGAAACCAAAACACACATTGTTGCACATTTTCTGTGAACTATGCATCTGCTGATTAAAAACTTGCATTTTTTCCAATTCATAGAGAGTTGAATTCAATACTCAATGGATTATAAGCACAGGCACTCGACGTTTTAAATATCTATAATAAAAAAAAATTGTCTTCCTGTAAACATGATATTGACAAGGTATACCACGCCGCCATCTTGGTTTTTGTTTTTAGCAGCTGCATCGCTTGAAAATTTCGGCGAAAAGTTCGATATAATACAATAATTAGAACCCTACCGTTTAGAAGCAACTCTGTCAAGGTCTTACCTCTCTCATCGTCATGGTGAACTGGAAATAAAGTCCATTTATCGGCTATAATCAACCGTCAAACATCGTCTACTGCTTCTCAAATGCGAGAAATCGCTGAAAGGTGGATGTACGTAGACATAATTTTGGGATAGCCCTTTTTTCATTGGTCGATAAAATTAAAAATAGTAAATATTATAATTAGCAGTAAATATGTTCTAGTCAGCGAGGTAATAGATCTTGAACACTATTCTATTAATACATACTTTATTTATTTTTTTAAACGTTAAACATGATAACTTCACTTATTCATGCATTCGTTTCTGTTGAAAGTAAATTTCATAACGTAATAAGAAAACTTCAAAATTGAATTCACACACACATGCACGCACCCCTACACGTGGGTATACTCTCAAACTTACACAGTAACATTTATACATCCAAATGTCCTGTCCTGCTTATCTGTAAATTTTCAGTGTTGTCACAATAGGGTGAAATGGCGTGGGTTGGAGTCGAAGCGGGGGGGGGGTCATGAATATTTCCAATTTTATTTGGTAATTTGATAGATTTACTAAATTTCCCGTGCCAGCCTGTCCCGAAACCACACAATTGTGCCGAGTTTTATTGTTTGCAGGACTGCAACTACCTTGCATTCAGTGCCCCCCCCCCCCCCCCCCCCCCCCCCCCGCACAAGCGTCAGTGGGTACATTAGCAAGGGAATTCTCATTTGCATAATGATGTCAACTTCCGTCCCTAGATCAGGATTTATCGCATTTTGAGGAGCAGTAGACGATAGTAGATGCTTGATTATATCTGATCAATGGACATTATTTCGAGTTTTCCATAACGATGCGAGAGGTAAGACCTTGACAGAGTTGCTTCTAAACGGTAGGGTTCTAATTATTGTATTATATCGAACTTTTCAAGCGATGCAGCTGCTAAAAACGAAAACCAAGATGGCGGCGTGGTATACCTTGTCAATATTATGTTTACAGGAAGACAATTTTTTTTTATTATAGATATTTAAAACGTCGAGTGCCTGTGATTATAAGACAATTTAAATGAATTATATTTTACTTATCAATTTTTCGATACCCAGGCCAAAAGGAAACCAAATGCAGTTGAGACTGGGCCGGCGTTATTTATTCTGATTTGTTTTGGTCTAAAAAATTATCATTTATTGATAGATTATGCATACTTCATATATATTTAAACTGAAGATAGGGTTTAAAGAGGATTATCTGGAGAGCAATTAATTACTATGTACACTAATTAGCATGTTAGCATGTTGGAGGTAGGGTCCTATGGAAAGCTGAATAAGTTACAGTCAGGTAGATCATTGGAAGGTAAGATTATTTGAATTTCATCCTTGTGAGATCAAAGTGATATCCATTCATAATTAGTAATTGAAGGGAAGATGAAATTTTGTTCAAGATGCATGAAAGATGAAAGTGATAGCTAAAATCCTCATTTTATTTGGAATTTTGATATTCAGCTAGTGTTACCCGTATCCGGTTCCTTTTAACCCAAGTTTTAACAAATTGTAAATATTAAGTACGACTCACATGATAGGTACTGCAGCATTTTAATGATAAATTATCCTAATATTTATCGAAATCATTTGTAGTTTCATTGTTGTGTCACATGTATACCTGTCTTAATCACAGAAAAATATGTATTTTCTCTCACCACCTATTTTACCAACCTGAAATAAACAATCGTTAATATTTTCACAACGAAGCAAAATTATGCCGTAATATTTCTATCTAAGATTCAATGTATCATCCAGATAAGGACCAAGAGGTTTGACATCAAATAAAAATAAATTAACAAAGAAAACTAAAACATTTGGGTTACGAAGGTGACCCGACCGGCATGATGGTTTTTTTTTTTTTTTTACCCTTTTTACCAACTATTAGTAGAATTTCACATGTTATCAAGGTTAATGTAGAAATAAATCTACTGCCTTTTGTGCATATATACTTAAATGGACATTTAATTTTAATGTGTAGGTTGAATCTAAAACATCAAAATGTATGAACAAGCGAAGTCCACCATGATCAATGATCAGTTGATCCTTGAGGAGGATTACGATGAAAATTATCAGCCGAGCGAGGAAGGTATGTCATCTTCTATTGAGTCATTAATTATTTAGATATGGATATTTTAATAAGTTGTAAAAATGTTAGTTAAAACTCATTTTATTTTATTTTAACACAGTTATTTCTTTCCCTTTCAGAAATTTATGAATATGCACAGATCATTGGCATTGATCCTAAAACAGAGCCACACTTGATTTACATAGCTAGGGAGGGAATCAGTGCCCCACTACCAGACCACTGGAGACCATGGTAAGACCATATATCATTTTCTTTACAATTGATATATGTTCAGTTGCATATTTCATTAAAAGAATTAAGATATTGTTATTATATGTTATTTTATATGATTTTTGGCATTTAATGCTTTATAAACCACAAAGTGGTTTATGAAAGAGTGTAAACTATTTTGATAAATGCGGATCAACCAATAACATTGCTTGTGTAGAGGTCAGCCGGGTTCAATCGCCGATGACTAGATAGCTTAGTTGGTAGAGAACCTGACTAGAGAAAATTCAGGGGGCCCGGGTTTGAATCCAGGTCTGGTCCATTGCATTTCCTCCCTTACTGTTACACTTGTTATAACTGAAGTTAAGACATCAAGTTTCATAGATTTAATGTAGAAGGTTACAGCAAAGTTCATAGAATTAATATGAACAACTACAGCCAAGTTCATTAATTAATGTGAAAAACTACATTTTTTTCAGCCAAGATCCAAAGGGAGACATTTACTACTTTAATTTTGCGAGTGGAGAGAGTATTTGGGATCATCCTTGCGATGAGTTTTACAGGAAGATGGTCATGGAGGAGAGGAAGAAACTAGCTGTTAACAGAGGAGGTCAGTATTCTGTGAATTGTGGTTATTTTACAATCCATACTTACATGACACAAAGATGATTTTAACAGGGGTGTGATTTTTCCTCTTTTCAGAGGAAATCCTATGATTTGCTCAATTTTTGAAAAAATGAAACACTCTGGATTTGATCTAAAGTGGCTGAAAATGATATTTTTCCAGGTAGAGTGAGGTGTTTTCCTCCCTTTTTGACCAGTTTTCCTCTTTTTTCTGAGGAATTCAGTCACATCCCTGTTTTAAACAGAGACTGTGTAAGATGAAATTTTTGTTGTTAGACATTTATTAATGTGAAGAAAGAAGGTAAAGTTATATTGATTATGAGTTTTACTGAAGTGTAACATACACGAAGAAGCATGTGTAAACTAACATTTTGTTTGTGATTTTTACAGGTCCCCCCTCTCGTGGTGGTCCACCAGGGTCAGGAAATAATGTGTAAACTAACATTTTGTTTGTGATTTTACAGGTCCCCCCTCTCGTGGTGGTCCACCAGGACCAGGAGCAGGAAATAATGCAGCAGGTAAGATCAAGGAATTCACAAATATTGACCTCCTAAAGTGATTCATAAGTTGGTGTAAATGTTTGTTAAGCATTCTGACATGTGTAGTTAACACCTACTGTTAGCTGTGGAGATTGACTTGGTAATTTGGCAAATTTAAGGTAATTTAATAATTACTTGGTAATTTGGCAAATTTAAGGTAATGTGATAATTACTTGGTAATTTAGGTGCAAAGAAAGGGAAAGGAGGCAAGGCAGAAGGAGCCAAGAAAAAAGACAAGAAAAACAAAACTGCAGACAAGGTATAAATTGTTTGTTTATATATTGGCAGTAGAGAAATAGGTGAAACTGAAAGGTGTATGTGTGTAGCCATATTCTGATTATCACTGATAATAGGTTATTTGTTAAAGCTGTGTGTTTCTGTTAATTAGTGTTTGTGCTCAAATCATTTATTAATATTTGTGTAAAATAAAACTAAATTTTGATTTGTAAAAACAAGAAATGGGTGACATGAAGTGCCATGCAGTAATTAATACATGTCACTCATTATCTTATCAATCTTAGCAATAAATAACAATATAAGATTTAGCTGTGAAGCATATAACATACTATCACATGCTGTTCTTTCATGTTAAAGACTTATTTTTTTTTTGGTTTTTAGATATTTATTTAATCAATTGTGTGATCTTTTGATTATTTCAAATAATTGATGATTAAAGTGATCTAATTTCCCATCACCAGCTCAGGATTATAAATTTGACTCATGTGGTGTCCATTTGAAATGCATTTCAGCTTGGTCCGTTGAAGGCTGAGCAGAGTAAAGGAATACCATCGATGCACAGAAACTCAGGCCTTGACCCTATGAAGTCTTCAAGTGGCCAGTTAGCTCCCCTTAGGGGTTCTGCTGGAAACAGCCAACCGGTAAGTAACTGTTTACTGATGACACAGCGACACAGCCATGTTAACATCAAGGAGATTTAAATGAAGTGTGAAATGTCAGTGTTTGAATTAAACATGTTAAAGATAGTTTAACTTATAGTTTAGATATACAGGGTTCTCCACAAGGGATTTACCATTGGAAGCCCACCATGAAGAATATAAAATTGTTTGATCAAACAAAAATACAAGAAATGTTTTTTACTGATTCTTATTTTCTAACTCATATTCTTAAATGTTCTTTACAGAGATCATTAGTTATTAAAAAAAAAAGAAGGACTAATAGCATTTCAGAGCTTCTAGACAAAAAGAACCCCAGCATAAAGGGGCCTACAAAATACCACAAGTCTAATGTTCTAATATCCAAAGTGTTATTACCAGGGATATGTAACTGCCGTATAAATGTATAATCTATAGACACTCAAAAAATAATAATCCAGAATTTCCTTTTATTAACATAGACAAATTGATGAATGCATTTGTACACAGAAAACTGTTCTGCCTTCTCACGTGATTTTGATTTCTGTAGAATAGCTGACTTACAGTCAAGCCTTCATATAAACAGGAGAATGAAACACTGCTGTTAAAGTACTTGTATACTGGATATGTGTACGCTTGGTTACATAGCGTACTATGCTAATGATAAATATAGGAATTTAATTTGTTGTTGATGTTACCCTCAGTTGATTAAGTAAAGCCGAAATGAGAGACACAAATTTGTGCTTGCATGCAGCCTCTTTCACGGTTAAATTTTCAGAAGTGGAGAACCCTGGATATTTTCAAATTTCATCAACAATGAAAGTATTAAAGCGTATTGCGGATTTAAAATGCATTTGTTCAAGTTACATGTAGTTCAGATACCCATATAGTGTTCATGTTCAAACGTATAAGATAGGAATCAATAGTTCTTAATTCATGGAAAATGTGTGTTATTAATTGACGAAACATTATCTTTTATAAATTTTTTGTTTTTACTAGAATTCCTCGTCTGTAAGTTCCCAAATAAGCTAACTAGATTTTAGTGTGCATTGGCAGCTCATGTCATTCATGATTTGCATGCCAGTTTAAACATTCAGTACATCAGACATTGTCTAAACAAGTATTTACATTGACCATTGCATTGAATTTGTGTGACAATTAAACGTTTTTCTTTCTAAATTCTTGTTTCAAGTTTTATTCAAGAGTTTTATCTTTGTGGTTTTCAAATTGAACTTTTACTTTCTTAAATTTATTGTTTTGAAAGTAATTGATTTTCAATATTCTATAATTCAACCCATAATGTGTAATGTAGTAATCTGAAATATTCTGCAGGTTGTTATGATACAGTACATACTGATGACAAATGTATGCATTTGTGATTTATTCATTTGTTACATGAATATGCCAAAACAAAGTAACTACAAATTTCAACTAAGTTTTTAAGTCGTCATTGATTGTGTAGATGCTGGGTTTGCAGATCTAAGTAGGGTGATTAATGAGATGAAAACATACTGACCCGGTGCATCTATCAGTAACTCGGAAAGAAAGACTATGTTATTTTAAAATTTTGCAATTCATAGCAACATGAATAGGTAACGCTTAGTGGTGAAACATGATTCTGCATCTCATCCCTCAAACCGTTCAAATGAGCCCTCCTTTTACTTCCAACTGAGCACATCTACTTCATATTTAGATACAAACATGCTTTCGGAATGATGACAATTATATTCAGTCTTGAAAACGTAATCAATTCAACACCGCATTTACAAACATGTTTCTGATTCACTACGTCAATTGTCATGATGTCCAATGGGTGGTTAGTGTAGAATTTCAAAATAACCTGCTAATCTCAAATGCATATATATAAGTAATGAATAGTCATTTTAAACTTCAGTGAGCTATGAAATGCGGAAGTACATGGTGAAATCAGCTGAGAGTGCCATTCGTCTTCACAGGATTTAATCATGTGGCTGCCCCACTTCACATCTCAGTGAAATTTTTAGAATAATTATTTATTTCTTGTCATTGATACATGTATCATAGTGTTCATTGAACTACATCTCATTAGATCACATTTCATAATAATTTACATAGTATATACTTTTAATACTATTATATACTATATAGAGCAGAGGCAACATGTATATTACAGTAATCTCAACAGAGAATGTCATATTAAAACTATTATTTAAAAAAAATTTCTTATGCTTCAGTAAATATATGGTTTGATAAAGTAACATGTGAATTTCATGATTTTGAAACATGATAGAAAATTAATTACATATTAAGAATTGTTTGTAAGATGTTTGAAGTGTTATAATGGTTAAGTTTTGACTGAACAGGTGAAGTCCAGCATGAACACGACCACGGGTTCTCTGAAGTCCAACAACCCAAATGTCCTCAGTAAAAGTGGTAATCTGACCAGCAGCATGAGTATTCCTATCTACTCAACCGAGTACGAAGAGGACGAGATCGAGCGCCCAAGGAACGATCTCGATGCCCATGATCTCGCCATGCTTGGTTATCAGGTAAAGAGACTTATTATCCCCCCCTGCAAATGAAGTTCAGACTGAGTATATTAGAATCAATTTATATGTCTTTCTCACGATTTCCCACCATCCAATGTGCCCTGCGGGGGTATTGGTCCCATTAGGACAGTTCTAGTACTGTAAAGCATAAAGAAGGCATCGGCAGCAGGCTAAGCCTGTAACTTCGTATTTGATCTATTATATATATATTCAATTAGTCAATCATTTAGAAATATATTGCCATGCCTACTCATCAAATCAGTATGTGCATGAATTTCAGAGAAAATGCATGAATTAAAGGGACTGGTTCACGATTTCCCCTCAAATTTTGTTTTCACTTTTAATGACCAAAATCTACTGTCTTGTGTGTTTAAAAGGTTTCATTAAAGAAAAGAAAGATTATACAGTGTCATAGAAGCTCATTGTAGAGAGTTTTTTATTTGTTTTGTAAACAAAGATTGTGGTATGTTGTTGTTCACAAAGTTTTCAAAAGAAATGAATATCAATCCAAGTTTATTATATCTATCACAATTCAAACATTGTTTAAGTAAAATATGTTGTTTAAAAGATAAATTTAAAATGCTTTAATTTACAAAATTAACATTTCACTGGTTTGTTTGTAAACATATAAAGATTGAGTATTTGTGTACATAGCACAGAGTTAAAACAAAAACATTGCTCTTTTCCTTGCATTCAGAAAGTCAAAAGTTTGGCTGTCAACATTAAATGAGTTATAAGTTTAATCTTTAATATCAAAAATCAAAAATATTTTTTTCCAAATATTGTGAACCAGTCCCTTTAAATGTCTGACTGCCATGTGAAAGACAACACCAGTCAGGATTTATAGAGAAGGAACAGTTTATGTTACCATTCACACTTTTTATTAAAGCAACTTGTGGGTTTTTTTTCTGAATGATAGGAGTCTGATGAAGGAAGTGACAAAATGAAGATAGAAACGGAGTCTGAGGACAGTGAGGACTATGGCAAAGATATTGTAAGTACATTAATTAGTACATGTAGTAAGTACATTAGTATGTGTAGTAAGTGCATTAGTATGTGTAGTAAGTACATTAATTAGTACATGTAGTAAGTACATTAGAATGTGTGGTAAGTACATCAGTATGTGTAGTAAGTACATTAGTATGTGTAGTAAGTACATTAATTAGTACATGTAGTAAGTACATTAATATGTGTAGTAAGTACATTTGTACATGTATGGTAAGAAAATCAGTACATCTGTACAAGACTCAGGTTATTGTTTGATAAAGAAGTTATGTTTTAGATAATACAGTACATGTGCTGTTTTTTGTGATCTTTTGCAGGATTTTGGAATTGACAAAAATCTGTCGGAAAGAATCATGGACATGGCCATAGAAAACTTGGATCCTGTCCGGGGCTCGTTGGAAAAGGTAGGTGTCCATACACTGAGGACAGGGAAAACAATAAGAGAGGGTCTACAGGGCAGGTGCCATTGATTTTAGATTTATCTTAGCTCTAGACCATTTCAAAATTACTGAGTGATAATATGTTTTAGTCCATTAAAGTGATTTATTGTTTTCATGATTGAAAGTTGTTGAAAATGTTCAGCACAATAAAATGAGGTTGAGAAGCTTTATTCACAAATATACAATATACGCAGCTTTGATTAAATGTCTTAATTTGAGGAAACACACATCATTTATAATGGCTCATTCCCTTTAGAATCATGATCTTGAATGAGATGTAAATATCAACAATAGATGTATAATCTATTACGGGTGAATTTATCTGACAGCTGATAATGGCGTCCAGTCTGATTTTGTACAGGTGAGTTTCTCTGATAGTTGCAGGATTTTGAGGGCACCATGTCTGCTATGTCCACAGCCCGAGTTGAGTCTCCTGGGGGCAAGATCAGCCCGATGGACAGGATGGAGGAAGAACGAAAGCGAAGGGCAGAAATAGCCGCCAGTGCAGCAGAGAGGTACAGCAGTGCTTGTTATGTTTCATGTCAACATCAATCTTATAACATTAAGTATATCCATCATTCCCTGTACTGCATTAATAATTCATCCCCCATAAATATTAAAGGATTTAGTAAGTTTTAGAATAGTCAATTTTTTCTTTCATTTGAATACTTTTTGTGACACATTAAGTAGACATCGACACTATTTTCTACATGCATTTATTTTTTCCAACTAACTGGGAAATATATATACTGAGAACACACGGCTATCTTCCTGTGGATGTGGAATGTAAGCATGCTGTTTATTTTACACAGGAGACTTCTAGGTCTGGACGGCTATCATTCCGTTGAGAAGTAGGTCAAGTGTGTCAGCTTTCATTGGCATGTAAAGGGAAATAATCCTTTAATGTTTAGCTTGTGTTTGCCACTGTCTTCCTAACCACCTATTTCTCATGTAAGAAGTCGATTAAGTGAACTAGGTGCACTATGGGTCTCTTTGGCCAAGAATTTACATGTTGCTTTTACAGAATGCTGGCAGAAATTTATGGAGACTGCTATTTTCATGGATTTTTCTACCGATTTCTTTTTAAAATCTAAAAAAGACACACACTGTATTTTACGATAATTATTTCTGATTTTAACTTATGCTCAGTATGTTTTTTTTTTATGTTGTAAATTTTTAAAGATTTGAAAGAACACTAAATTCTCAAGGCCAATAGTGGACACCTCTTTGCTTTCTTCTGTCCTGTATTAATTCACAGGTTTAAAGCCAGAATACTTACAGTTTTCCTTTACTTTGTATTTGTACAGTGTGTGTACCTAATATTCACAATACAATGAGCTTAAAAGCAATCAAACTTTTCCTATCATCACTCCACTAAAGGCAGAAAACTTATTGTGTATCAATGTACTGTCATTTGTTTCCTTTGTAATACAGATATCAGTTACTTTGTATTTCCTAGAACTAACAATGAACTGTTTTTCAGGAAATCTGATTTCCGGGACGAAGAGAACCAGCTTAGGGCCAGCAATGACCGGTCGCTGAGAGAGCTTGAAGACAAATTACTGACAGAGCTAGAGAACAGAAAACTAGAACTCCTGGAGGTATGCAAATTATTCTTATTTAAGTATTGAAAATTTAGTAGTGGTTTTAAGGTTATGAAATTTTCTGACACTTTAAAACAATACTGTAAAAGTGGTTATTTAAATATAGAGGTAATAAGCATGTAAATTCCTCTGTATAATGTCTCCACATATCAAATACCAGAGTCTCCAGCTAAGTTATAGCCCCGACCACACCCCTGTATCAGCTCTATCTTTGTTTAGGAAGACGAGAAAAATTATGGGATACAATTATTAGGACTCTGACATTTGGTGGGTGCCTTATAGTCATCACTGTGTTGGTCTATCAGCTATTCTATGGCACACTATGACTTAGTGTCTTTAGGAAGATTTTCATCAATTTTATACACAATACTTGGATTTATCACGGGGCCCTTTCTGACTTGTCGGTTTTCTAGCCCGTACAGCGATCTTTGTTCCTCAACTTTGCAATATGAGTGTTGAAGTAGTAAACCACACTATCAATGATGTTGTATACAAACTAGCAGTATTTTAAGGAAACATTTATTTTTGTCATTCATTGATTCTTTAAGTTTGAGATTATTGAAGTTTACAAACTGAACATGCCTTTCCCTAGTTTTCAGTTTTAGTTAGCCTGTCAGTACCAATGTAAACAATGTGGCTCTGGACTTAACAATTATTTTTAATTACTTTATTTGATTGGCATTTTGGTTTCTATCTACTGTGCATGTCAGTCTCCAAAAAATACTGATAAGGCTGATCAGAGGTTCAATAGTCCAAGATGCTGGTATGTGAGAATGGTAGTTTCCAAAAGTGTGTATTTTAAAAGAGTGTAACTATTTATAGTTAATTAATTAGTGTCAGTCATGTGTCCAGATCTTGTTAGTTAACTAATTAGTGTCAGTCACATGTCCAGATCCTTTAGTATATGTAATTGCACTTTCTTTACTAAAACTTTAGCAATACAAGTTTCCACATATTTCTCCCTGATCTGTAATGTCAGACACTTGATATTCCACATTGTTAATTACCACTGTTACATAGGGAATCGGCAAATGATCTCAGTCCACTTGAGATACATAAATTGGTAAATTTTCAAGCTTAACGATTTGGTACTAAAGTTGGAACTAATACCAAACCAAATGAATGTAATTTTCAGGAGAAAGATTTCAAACTACGTAAACTTCAGGAAGAGATCAAAAGGGAGTTGGAAGATGAGGAGAGAAGGATAATGAGAGACAAAGAAGACCAAGTCAAGTAAGTCTCTCAGTGTAAAATAAGGTAATAAGATAAAAAGAAGAAGTCAAGTAAGTCTCTCAGTGTAAAATAAGTGAGATAAAGAGAGCAAGTCAAGTAAGTCTCTCAGTGTAAAATAAGTTAGCGAGATAAAGAGACCAAGTCAAGTAAGTCTCTCAGTGTAAAATAAGTTAGTGAGATAAAGAGAGCAAGTCAAGTAAGTCTCTCAGTGTAAAATAAGTTAGCGAGATAAAGAGAGCAAGTCAAGTAAGTCTCTCAGTGTAAAATAAGTTAGCGAGATAAAGAGAGCAAGTCAAGTAAGTCTCTCAGTGTAAAATAAGTTAGCGAGATAAAGAGAGCAAATCAAGTAAGTCTCTCAGTGTAAAATAAGTTAGCGAGATAAGAGAGCAAGTCAAGTAAGTCTCTCAGTGTAAAATAAGGTAACAAGATAAAGAGAAGAAGTCAAGTAAGTCTCTCTGTGTAAAATAAGATAATGAGATAGAGATAGAAAGTTATTAAAGGATCAAGTCAAGTAAGTCTTAGTATATTATAAAATGATGAGATTTTTAGAGAGAGAGAGAGAGAAAGATTAAAGGACCCAGTTAAGTAAGTCACCCAGTGTAAGTATGATACCAAGATAAGGCCAATTAAGATTAATTGATAGATTATCATCCCCGCCCATCCCTCCAAGAAGAGCCCAACCCGGTGTTTTTTTCATTTTCACAGAATGTTGGTTTTATATCTTCTACCAAGGATTCTTTGAATGTTAACTTGATAAAGATTTTGTGTGATGCCTTTTGTCATTAATTTTTTTCTCCTCTGGGAAATAAAAAGTAAAAAATAAAATCCTCCCACCCGCCCCATATTTTTTTCTGATCCTGGATGATAATCTACAAATTAAGTTGAATTGGCCTAAAGAGAGAGAGAGATTTATTAAAGTATTAAAAGACCAAGTCAAATAAGTCTCAGTGAATGAGATAATGAGGTGTAGAGAGAGTTATATGATAGAAGGATTGAAGACCCAAGTCAAGCAAGTCACAGGGCGTATAATAAGAAAATGATATATAAAGAGAGAGTTATAGAGGTATTAAAAGAGCAAGTCAAGTCTGTGTAAAATAAGATAAAGACAGAGTTGTAGGAGGATTAAAGGATTAAATCAAGTGACTTGGTGTATTGTAACATAAGACTCGGTGTATTGTAACATCAGGAGGTAGAAGTTATGGGCGATGAATGGGGAACTAAGAATTGGTTAACATAAAGTTAAGTTAACCCAAACTTAACTTGGGTAACTTAACCCACAATATTTAACCCACTTTATGTTCACACTTTACTTGTTTTGGGTTATGTTAACTCATTCCACACCTGGAACACTTAAACCCACCATGGAAGTGAGTTAGATTAATCCAGTGTGAACCATCGTAAGTTAACCCACATTTACCTTTGTTAATTCAGATTAACCTTGTAACGTGAAATTGTTTTACATCAATTATTTTATCAGTTATAGCAATTTCACCTCAAATTTCATCTCTTGTCAGAAAAGTGTATAAATATTCTTTAATCACCAGTAAGATTTACTAAGATGAATCTGAACTTTGTATGATATACATGTATTTAACATTTAGACTTTGATTAAGTACCCTTTGAAAATCAGTAAAATGCAGAAATGAATACCTTTCATGCCTCACGTATCAGGGAAATGAACAGTAAGGTGAAGGAGGAGTTAGATAAACTCCGGACAGAACTCGAAGACAAAAATAGTCAGCAGAGTAATAAACTCCAGGCACAGATTGATCAGGAACAGCAACAGAAGGAATCAGAACTTCGGTAAACACATGTACCAGCTGAGTCGGTGTTGTGGTGCATGTTTGTATGGTGGGCAGGTCTTGTATATGTTGTGATTCGGTTCCACGTGGTTTGTAAACTCTTGTATAATTAGTAACTCACCATTGTAGATTGAGTCCATCCAACATTTTCTATATGCAATGCATGTAGTTATATGAGGAAAAAGAGGGAAATGCTGTTATGTGTACAAATGATGCCTTGTGATGTGCACATATTATGTGATGTGTACATATTATGATGTCATGTGTATTTGTGTGGTTCATTTGCATGACACTGTCTGACATACCCACTATTTACAGACACACAGCATTGTCAGTGTATCAGTTATTTATGGAGCTTTCTGTTGTTTTCCAGACGTCAGATGGATTCAGCCCTGGAGAAATTAAGGAAAGAGGTTGGATCTTTACAGAGAGAGGAACAGTCCAAGTTAGAGGAAGAGAAAAGAAAATGTCTGGAGAGACTACAACAGCAGGTAGGGGATTTAGTGTAAACAGAGAAGATACAAACCCCTCTCTATCTGTTTTTTATGTGGATCAGCCCTCTCTATCTGTTTTTTTTTTGTGGATCACCCCTCTCTATCTTTTTTATGTGGATCAGCCCTCTCTATCTGTTTTTTTTCTTTTGTGGATCAGCCCTCTCTATCTTTTTTTTTTTTTTGTGGATCACCCCTCTCTATCTGTTTTCTTTTTTTTGTGTATCACCCCTCTCTATCTGTTTTTTTATGTGGATCAGCCCTCTCTATCTGTTTTTTATTTGGATCACCCCTCTCTATCTGGTTTATTTTTGTGGATCACCCCTCTCTGTTTTTTTATGTGGATCAGCCCTCTCTATCTGTTTTTTATGTGGATCAGCCCTCTCTATCTGTAATTTATGTGGATCAGCCCTCTCTATCTGTATTTTATGTGGATCAGCCCTCTTTATCTGTATATTATGTGGATCAGCCCTCTCTATCTGTATTTTATGTGGGTCAGCCCTCTCTATCTGCTTTTATGTGGATCAGCCCTCTATCTGTATTTTATGTGGGTCAGCATGTCCAATATTGTGTGTTCATCAACATGAATTCTGTGTCTCTCCAACACATTAAGTAATAATAACATGGTGATTGAATAAAATGGTGACTGTACATGTAGGTGGAAATGGCCACAGCCAGTGAACAGAAGAGACTGGAGAACCAGAAACAAGAGGCCATAGAAAGCATGCAGTCCAAACAGAAGTATGAGCTGGACAATATCAAGGATGATCTTGAGAAGAAACATCGTGACAAGGTGGACAGGCTGAGGACTGAACAGTCGGAGAGACATGATGAGGTAACTATAGGGAGGGGTGGCTGCATAATTGTTAGGAGGGGTGACTGTATAATTGTTAGGAGGGGTGGCTGTATAATTGTTAGGAGGAGTGGTTGTGTAATTGTTAGGAAGGGTGGCTGTATAACTGTTAGGAGGGGTGACTGTATAATTGTTAGGAGGGGTGGTTGTGTAATTGTTAGGAGGGGTGGCTGTATAATTGTTAGGAGGGGTGGTTGTGTAATTGTTAGGAGGGGTGACTGTATAATTGTTAGGAGGGGTGGTTGTGTAATTGTTAGGAGGGGTGGCTGTATAATTGTTAGGAGGGGTGGCTGTATAATTGTTAGGAGGAGTGGTTGTGTAATTGTTAGGAAGGGTGGCTGTATAACTGTTAGGAGGGGTGGCTGTATAAATGTTAGGAGGGGTGGTTGTGTAATTGTTAGGAGGGGTGACTGTATAATTGTTAGGAGGGGTGGCTGTATAATTGTTAGGAGGGGTGACTGTATAATTGTTAGGAGGGGTGACTGTATAATTGTTAGGAGGGGTGGCTGTATAATTGTTAGGAGGGGTGGCTGTTAGGAGGGGTGGTTGTGTAATTGTTAGGAGGGGTGGCTGTGTAACTGTTAGGAGGGATGGCTGTATAATTGTTAGGAGGGGTGACTGTATAAATGTTAGGAGGGGTGACTGTATAATTGTTAGGAGGGGTGGTTGTGTAATTGTTAGGAGGGGTGACTGTATAACTGTTAGGAGGGGTGGCTGTGTAATTGTTAGGAGGGATGACTGTATAATTGTTAGGAGGGGTGGCTGTATAATTGTTAGGAGGGGTGGTTGTGTAATTGTTAGGAGGGGTGACTGTATAACTGTTAGGAGGGGTGGCTGTATAACTGTTAGGAGGGGTGGCTGTTAGGAGGGGTGGTTGTGTAATTGTTAGGAAGGGTGACTGTATAATTGTTAGGAGGGGTGGCTGTATAATTGTTAGGAGGGGTGGCTGTTAGGAGGGGTGACTGTATAATTGTTAGGAGGGGTGGCTGCATAATTGTTAGGAGGGGTGACTGTATAACTGTTAGGAGGGGTGGCTGTTAGGAGGGGTGGTTGTGTAATTGTTAGGAGGGGTGGTTGTGTAATTGTTAGGAGGGGTGACTGTATAATGTTAGGAGGGGTGGTTGTGTAATTGTTAGGAAGGGTGGCTGTATAATTGTTAGGAGGGGTGGCTGTATAATTGTTAGGAGGGATGGTTGTGTAATTGTTAGGAAGGGTGGCTGTATAACTGTTAGGAGGGGTGGCTGTATAATTGTTAGGAGGGATGGTTGTGTAATTGTTAGGAGGGGTGGCTGCATAATTGTTAGGAGGGGTGACTGTATAACTGTTAGGAGGGGTGGCTGTGTAACTGTTAGGAGGGGTGGCTGTATAATTGTTAGGAGGGGTGACTGTATAACTGTTAGGAGGGGTGGCTGTATAATTGTTAGGAGGGATGGTTGTGTAATTGTTAGGAGGGGTGGCTGTATAACTGTTAGGAGGGGTGGCTGTATAAATGTTAGGAGGGGTGGCTGTATAACTGTTAGGAGGGGTGGCTGTATAATTGTTAGGAGGGATGGTTGTGTAATTGTTAGGAGGGGTGGCTGCATAATTGTTAGGAGGGGTGACTGTATAACTGTTAGGAGGGGTGGCTGTGTAACTGTTAGGAGGGGTGACTGTATAATTGTTAGGAGGGGTGACTGTATAACTGTTAGGAGGGGTGGCTGTGTAACTGTTAGGAGGGGTGGCTGTGTAATTGTTAGGAGGGGTGACTGTATAATTGTTAGGAGGGGTGACTGTATAACTGTTAGGAGGGGTGACTGTATAATTGTTAGGAGGGGTGGCTGTATAATTGTTAGGAGGGATGGCTGTGTAACTGTTAGGAGGGGTGGCTGTGTAACTGTTAGGAGGGGTGGCTGTGTAACTGTTAGGAGGGGTGACTGTATAATTGTTAGGAGGGGTGACTGTATAACTGTTAGGAGGGGTGGCTGTGTAACTGTTAGGAGGGGTGGTTGTATAATTGTTAGGAGGGGTGACTGTATAATTGTTAGGAGGGGTGACTGTATAATTGTTAGGAGGGGTGGCTGTGTAATTGTTAGGAGGGGTGACTATAAATGTTAGGAGGGGTGGTTGTGTAATTGTTAGGAGGGGTGGCTGTGTAACTGTTAGGAGGGGTGACTGTATAATTGTTAGGAGGGGTGACTGTATAATTGTTAGGAGGGGTGACTGTATAATTGTTAGGAGGGGTGACTGTATAACTGTTAGGAGGGGTGGCTGTATAACTGTTAGGAGGGGTGGCTGTTAGGAGGGGTGGTTGTGTAATTGTTAGGAGGGGTGACTGTATAACTGTTAGGAGGGGTGGCTGCATAATTGTTAGGAGGGGTGACTGTATAACTGTTAGGAGGGGTGGCTGTATAATTGTTAGGAGGGGTGGTTGTGTAATTGTTAGGAAGGGTGACTGTATAATTGTTAGGAGGGGTGACTGTATAATTGTTAGGAGGGGTGGTTGTGTAATTGTTAGGCGGGATGGCTGTATAATTGTTAGGAGGGGTGACTGTATAACTGTTAGGAGGGGTGGCTGTGTAACTGTTAGGAGGGGTGGCTGTATAACTGTTAGGAGGGGTGACTGTATAAATGTTAGGAGGGATGGTTGTGTAATTGTTAGGAGGGGTGGCTGTATAATTGTTAGGAGGGGTGGCTGTATAATTGTTAGGAAGGGTGGTTGTGTAATTGTTAGGAGGGGTGGCTGTATAATTGTTAGGAGGGATGGTTGTGTAATTGTTAGGAGGGGTGGCTGTGTAACTGTTAGGAGGGGTGGCTGTATAATTGTTAGGAGGGGTGGTTGTGTAATTGTTAGGAAGGGTGGCTGTATAATTGTTAGGAGGGGTGGCTGTATAATTGTTAGGAGGGATGGTTGTGTAATTGTTAGGAGGGGTGGCTGTATAATTGTTAGGAGGGGTGGTTGTGTAATTGTTAGGAGGGGTGACTGTATAATGTTAGGAGGGGTGGTTGTGTAATTGTTAGGAAGGGTGACTGTATAATTGTTAGGAAGGGTGGCTGTATAATTGTTAGGAGGGGTGGCTGTATAATTGTTAGGAAGGGTGGTTGTGTAATTGTTAGGAGGGGTGACTGTATAATTGTTAGGAGGGGTGGTTGTATAATTGTTAGGAGGGGTGACTGTATAATGTTAGGAGGGGTGGCTGTATAATTGTTAGGAAGGGTGGTTGTGTAATTGTTAGGAGGGGTGACTGTATAATTGTTAGGAGGGGTGACTGTATAATTGTTAGGAGGGGTGACTGTATAATGTTAGGAGGGGTGGTTGTGTAATTGTTAGGAAGGGTGGCTGTATAATTGTTAGGAGGGGTGGCTGTGTAATTGTTAGGAGGGATGGTTGTGTAATTGTTAGGAGGGGTGGCTGTATAATTGTTAGGAGGGGTGGTTGTGTAATTGTTAGGAGGGGTGGCTGTATAATTGTTAGGAGGGGTGACTGTATAAATGTTAGGAGGGGTGGCTGTGTAATTGTTAGGAGGGGTGACTGTGTGACAATGGAGGCAGGGAAAATTGTATCTTTGTGTACAAAGCAAATATTACTCCAGACTTAATACTCCTACTTGCTGCAGATATGGCAGAAGGGGAGAGAATGCTGCATGTTGATATATGGGCGGTCAAGGTCATACTAAATATGTACATTGGAAGTGGATATTCTCCTTTGCTGGGCCTCTGTTCATTATTGAATTAAAAAAAAACATACATGTACACGTATATATTTAAAGAATCATACATGTATCATTTAGAAAAGGATTTTAAAGCAATTTTCATCAAGCAAAGAAACCCATTGGTAAGTAATGAACAAAACATTCTCTTGCAGGACATGAGAAGAATTAAGGATGAGATTAAACGTCTCCAGGAACAAGAGAGAGAACAAAAGGAGCAGGAGTTGGAGATGGCTAGACAGAGGCAGAAGGCCATTGATGATCTGGACAGGGGGGTAGGTCACACATCTAGCAGTAACTTGATATGGGAATATTAAGAATCTGTATTGAATTGGAGTGTATAGAGCTATATCAGTCTGTGTGTGGTAATGAATGGAAATGACTTCTACATATGGTTGCATTGTTTTTAATTTTTCAGTTGGATGAAGTTTTGTCAGAGAGGCGACATGAAATTAAACAGCAGCAGCAGAAGGAGTTGTCACGGTTACAGGACGACCACTCCTCCCGACTACGCAAAATACGACAGGAGTTCGAAGAAAAGGTAAGACAAGATACAGGTAAAAAGGTCAGACAAGATATAGGTAAAAAGGTCAGACAAGATTAGACAGGGATACAAATCAAAGGTGAGATTAGATACAGCAGGTGTAGGAAGAAGAGGTCAGATTGTATTCTGCGTATCTGCTAAAATGATTTAATAGTTTGTGTCTCCTTATCAGTTTGTGTCAATATACCGTATAGCAGGTTTATCCCGTGGGTCTAAAATTTGGTAATTTGCTGGCTGAAAGGTATGCTAATAATTTTAGTGGAATAAATTTTGGCAGACAGGTTAGAGTTGTCTCTCTTTCAAATACTGACGTCGCAATTGGGTGCATATTTGGCGAGTGAAATTTTGGCGGAAAGCTATCTAACTGCTAAAATAAGCCAAAATTATAACCCCACGGACAAAATCCGCTATAGGGTATATCCAATAAGTGTTCCTTTTTTCCTCCCTGTTTTTAAAAAAAATTTCAACTGATTCTAAAAAAATTTTTTACTACCACATCAAAGACTTGGTATTCTTTTCAGGAAAGTGATGAGAAAAAACTGCTAGAAGAGAAACTGGATGTTGATAAGAGGAAAATGCAGAAGCAATATGATAAAGATTCTGATGACATTCGACGAAATTATGAACGCAAGAAAGAAACTCTGTCGGAACAGCTAGAAGATGAGGTACAGTCTTATGTAGATTTCATTAATGTTGAGATTCATTTCCATAATCAAGCACTGTAATTTATCTTTCGAGAAACTTTCATTTTCCTGTGCTTTGCTACATTGTAGATAATTATAGACAGCAATAATCAAAACATGATATTTGAAATATTTTCTGTCTCTTGTAAGTCTATTAGTACAAAATATATCAGAAATAAAAATTTCTTGGGTTTTTTTGTTGGGGGGGGGGATTTGGGAAAATAAAGTGTTGCAAAAATGTTCTAATTTACGATATTTTTCAAATTGTAAGTTACTATTAACATTATGTACATAAACATTCTTTAGATTTCATGTGAGAAAATAAATCTTCGTAATTCTTTTTTGATGAAAGTTGCAAGGTGTCTTGGAGATTATGAAGGACAAGCATTCCCAGAATGCCTTGTTAAGACAGGTGACCATTGCATGGATGTACAAATCAAGTCATTCACAGTTCACATCCAAAAAGAATGCTTATTATCTGGAAATGAATAAAATGTACAATGTTCACATTCACTGTGTCATTATGTTCTGTTTCATTCACATTTTAAATTTATGATATCAATGTGTGCCACATAATTCGATAATTTTCGATAATTTTAAAGCAATATTAGCTGTCATTTTGGTGTTGAAATTTTTTGTTGCAAAATTGTTAATTACTATTTCAATGAAAGAAAAAAAAAAAAAAAAAGATTTATAAACTTTTGTTATTTATATTCATGTTAGAAAATATATTCAGAAGCTCTGAATGAAGCAAAATTACATTATTGTATTCCCATACAAAAACTGATTTTTCTATGTAATGCTTTTTATTCAGTAGGACCAACATCTTTATTTTGATGAAATCTTAAACTTAGTGTTAGTTTTGCCAATGATTATGATTAAAGGTACATACATGTACAAAACTGTCATAATGGCACATTTTTACAACAAAATGAAATTTTAAGATCTAGAGCTAATGTTGCTTGAAGTGCACAAGTAATGCATTAGAGTCCATCTTGGTAACTGCTCCACATCACATGGTGCAAATATATAGCTGTTGTCCTTGGCAAACAGGGTGTAAATTTCTAACTGAAATAAGTTCTGGAAAATAATTTTTTTTATGATATTCTGTACATGTGACTCTGAACCAAGTACATTTGCATCGCTTTTGATGGTATTTTTCTTACCCGAAATACAATGTACCAAGTCCTAAAGGTTTTTTGCAGGTCATTGAAAGCTGACTAGTGTATTATACGAGATATTGTAATATGAATTAGGAACAGCAGGCATGATCTTTGAGCCGTAAACTTTATTTTATTGGCCAATGTACAAGTATGGCAGTCTGGTATAGTTTGTTTTATTGACCAATGTACAAGTATGGCAGACTGGTGTAGTTTGTTTTATTGACCAATGTACATGTATGACAGGCTGGTATAGTTTGTTTTATTGACCAATGTACAAATATGACAGGCTAATGTAGTTTGTTTTATTGACCAATGTACAAGTATGGCAGGCTGGTGTAGTTTGTTTTATTGACCAATGTACAAGTATGGCAGACTGGTATAGTTTGTTTTATTGACCAATGTACAAGTATGGCAGGCTGGTGTAGTTTGTTTTATTGACCTATGTACAAATATGGCAGGCTGGTGTAGTTTGTTTTATTGACCTATGTACAAATATGGCAGGCAGATGTAGTTTCAAACTTCTGTTACAGGAGGAGGAGTACCAGGACAGACGAGCAGATTTAGAGAGGAAGAAGATGCAGGTCGACAAGGAATTCAAAAACTTGGATGCGCAGGTATTGCAAAATTTAATGGAATACACATGTACTTTCAAACTGAAGATTTAAGGGAATGTGTATGTTGTGACAGTTTTAGAGTATAAGTTGAATTTTTGGGGGTTTTTTAAGGAAAGAAAATTAGAAGAAAAGAGGAAGATGTTCAGAGATGATACCTCTCGTTTTGACAGAGAACAAGATGTAAGTATATATATAGCATCACAACAATAGAATACAAGAATTTTATTTGATCAGAGTTGTTAATAATGAGCTTAACTTGTTATGTCCATTTCTGGATTTTTTTTCTTCTTCTTATAACAACAGGGAAATAAAATCACTTTGTCAGTAGCAGGATATGAAATTCTTTATTGAATTAAAGTGTGTTTGTTGTTAGCTGGTTTTACCAAATTTGCAAAAACCCATACAACCAGGCTGGTGATATTGATGTAGTAGGTGTTGTTGAATTATTAGGAGGCATTTGGCAGTAGGACAACCAATCTGAGTGCCAAGGAGCTGGAGAGAATGAAAGAGGAGAGACGTCAATATCAGGAGGAAATCCGACAGGAGCGGGAGGAACTAGAACAACTAAAGGCAGAAAAACGGGCTCTGGAAGGAGATGTCACTAAACTGAAGATGAATAAAGAACAGCTCACTCGCAAACTTAGGTCAGTGTCATTCCCCTCTTCCATAATGAGATGAAATAATACTGGGTGGGTTGTCTTTTGCAGATGAAAAAAAAAAAATTGCCAAAACTTTAGCGTTGAATTTCTATATATAGATGATACTCTTGTTAAATGAAACCTCACCAAAAATTAAAGTTCTGAAAAACTACTTTCTTGATAAAAAATTTCCCAATGCCAGAATTACCTTATACCGGTGGAGTCAAAGTGGACTTTAGGATTGCACTCGTCATTTCAGCAGATCAGTTTTCCGCACTTATTTCGTCATGCTTACAGATATTTGATATCTAGTACATTGCATTACCATGACAAGTTACAGATCAAGTTCAAATTTTGTTCTGGTCCAGTTATGTTTTGCTGAGTAATGCCCTTGGACTTAGAAAATATGGAATTTAAATCTGGTTTTTATTTTATTCTTGTAAACAAACTGTTGACGTATGATTATTCACGCAGAATATTATGCAGGGGACTTGACTTGGGACCAGTAGGGGACTTGACTTGGGGTCAGTAGGGGACTTGATTTGGGGTCAGTAGGGGAGTTGACTTGGGGTCGGTCTACCGACTTGATTTGGGGCCGGTAGGGGACTTGACTTGGGGTCGGTCTACCGACTTGATTTGGGGCCGGTAGGGGACTTGACTTGGGGTCGGTCTACCGACTTGATTTGGGGCCGGTAGGGGACTTGACTTGGGGTCGGTAGGGGACTTGACTTGGGGTCAGTAGGGGAGTTGACTTGGGGTCAGTAGGGGACTTGACTTGGGGCCGGTAGGGGACTTGACTTGGGGTCGGTAGGGGACATGTATTGCTTTGCAATACTTACAGAATACCTGTCATTCACTACTTTAGAGGATATTTTTTTTGTATGAAGCACTTCGAGAGTGTAAAAATGTGTTTTAGTTACAGTAAGAGCATATGATAAAATGGCTGATTTCTGTGTCTGCAGTGACCTGAAGGACAGAATTGACAAGAAAGGCAAGGACATCAATCATCTAAACCAGAAAATCATTGAGGCTGCAGAGGAGACAAAATCTATGGCAGAGGAGAGAATGCGGACCACCCACACCATTAGAAGGCCCCCTAACCATGTCAGACTCGATAGCATGGAGGGAGAGGAGGATCTCATCAGTGGTATGGGGAGTGGATCCAAGTTTCAAAGGGGTGGGGGTTAGGGTTATATATGAAAGAGACAAAACGTTGTAAATAAGAAAACAATGAATCTCATGGATATTTATTTCTTTTGTTTAAAGATATTCCTGAGAGACACAAGAAGAGGTTCAGCTTTGCTGAGGATAGAACTGATGACGATGTAAGGACAGGGTATTTTTATTAAACACCTGGCTTTCATTAAGAGTGTTTCAGTTATTAATGTTTGATTTTTGTTTGCTGGTGGTGATGTAAGGACAGTTGCCGTATACATGTAGTTGATATCGGTTTCAGGAAATGTCTTCCATGACAGGAAGATACTGGCAGGATCTCCTCACAGAAGAAGACAGCTTTTTTGAGAACGTACCGGCAGAAAGACAAAACTCAGGGTATGCATGGTGATATTGAAGAATGAAGAGGGACTCTGTTCTGAAGAATATTAACTTTCTAAAAAAGAATACTTTATTTACAGGGATGTCAGAGTTCAGATTGCCAAAGAGAATGACTCGATAATAATGGCCAAAGAATTCCTCAGAAAACAGAGGCAGTCACTGAAGAGGAGACATTCTGCGTTGTTAGCTGCCAGACAGGAACTAACGAAGGACGTCATCAAACAAAAACAAGGGGGGGTAAGCTAGATCCCATTTCTACAATCCCTTATACAGCAGCTCGCAATATCGGAAATAAAAATTCCTACAATTTTGATTAAGATTTGAAGATGAAAAAAGTTATAATACTCAACGGTGTTTTTTTTTTTTTACTTTGGTTGTAAAACTGTTTTTCTGGAATTGTTTTGTTGCAGAATACATTTGATTCAGCCTCTAATCAGTCCCAGGGGCGTGTGCGATTTGTAAGGGAACTTTAATCTCAGCTTGTGGTTCAGACTTGTGGTGAATCATGCTTGCATGAACCCCTTGAAATATACCTATTTTTCCAATGAATGTATAAAAAAAAAAAAGAAAATTAGAAATGTAGTCTTTAGGTACAGAAATTTGTAAATATGTGTTCCATAGTATTAACATATTTTTTTTTGATAATTTCTGTCATTTGTACTAATATGAAAACCTATATTGGGTCTATGAACATAGCAACATTAGCATGAAACATGGCAAAGGACTGGAGAGGAACCCATTTATTATGCATCTGCATGACCAAAAAAAATCATATTTGTATTCTAATATACATGTATAAATATCTAATTAACCATAAGGAAACGGGAGATACACTTATATAAATGTATTGTCTGTTGTGTATAACATAACCAAATATACATACATGTTTTACTAAAAATAGTGCTTTTTAAAATTGTAATTGACAATGAAATAGTTTTTGTGATGGATTAATCCCCACAGCTTAGCCTAAGGTTTTTGGGTGCTTGAACATGTCCAGCATCAAGCTCGTTTATTGGATGATTATTTCAAGTAATGGAAAAACAGAAATGGAAAACCGTTAAACAGCTGGGAAATTGCTCCTCTCAGCATATCCTCTAATGAAAGATTTTTTGTGACTTTGCAGAATTTAACCCCTGAGGGCCCCCACGTCCTGGAGGAAGTGAAACAGAAACTAGAGAAGGAATCGTTGGATATCGATCAGATGGAATCTCAGGTCAAGACGGGATCTCGCCTTGTCAAGGAGAAGGAGAGGCGTCTACGACAAATGAGCAACAGAGTTCAGGCTGAGGTAGGCTTAGGCAAAATTAGGCTCTAGGCCAAGCTGTTTTAAGTGGCCTTTTAACAGGTACCATCTTTAAAGACACTTTATACATGTATTTTAGAGAATCCATTCATTAACTTGTCATCTTTTTTGTCCAGTACATGTAAAACATTAATTGGTATTAGCAGGCAAACCATGCAGTTTAGAAGTATTTGATTGTTTTCAGTCTGGTAGTGAGGAAGAGTATTCTCCCTTTGAACACCACTGGCGGCCAGCGAAAATCCCAAACTGTGACCTGTCTGAGGATGAGAGCAGCGGAGTCAGCAGTACAGACAACAGTCTGGATAATGTTCTGAAAGGTAAATCTGTTATACACAACAGTCTGGATAATGTTCTGAAAGGTAAATCTGTTATACACAACAGTCTGGATAATGTTCTGAAAGGTAAATCTGTTATACACAACAGTCTGGATAATGTCTTAAAAGTAGATGAGTAGACAGCAATTTGGATAATGTTGTTAAAGGTTATTTAATAAATTACAGACAACAGAGTGAATAATCAACATTTTAATTTACTCGTAAACCCATATATATATGTATTTTCCTACTATTTCATGTAGTTGAGGTTGAATATTTTGTACTCTGTACAGTAAGATATGGAAATATGGAAGAACCTGGCAATATTTATTCATAAAGAGATATTGTGTTATGTAGCCCTGCAGAAGCAGAATGCCAGGATCCAGAACGGTACGCCTCTGATGTCCACTCTGCGGTCAGAGGGAGACCCCATCGCTCAGTCCCTCCAGAGAATTAATTCTGATCTAGCCAAAGTCATGTCATAACGATGATCGGGAGCAACGGAACCAGCACCTTACAAGGTGATTTGAAATGACTATCTGTAAGAGTTAATGTCCTTGGACTGTATGTTAGACAAAACCACACTATTCATTATTGTAGTCTCTGCTATGTGATGAACTGTTTTAGGAATATATACATAATTGTACATGTATAGACTAAAAAAAGAAGGGAGAACATTCAGATTATTTGAAGAAAAATTATTCAAAAAGTTAAGAAGTTGAAATGTATTATACTTGTATTGTGTGTTAATTGTTATGTATGAGTGGTTGACTGACTAGACAGGTGTGATTTACAGGGACCAATGACAAGCCTGCTAACTACCTCCCAATCTATGCCCCCTCGGCCCCAGCCAGTCTTCAGGGGAGCTCAGTCCCGGCCTCTCCCTTACAGGCCTGGACCACCAACCCATACCTGTGAGTACTCCGTCAATGATTTCCTGTTTGCTAGTGATTTGGTCTTGTGTGTGTATAACCTAACATAAAAGTCACATCCTGAATTCTTAAAATAAAAATGTTTTGTAGACAAAATCCTCAACACAAGGTGGATTATTCTACCCTTGTCATGAATGCAGAACAATCTCTAGAGAGAAAATGGAGAAAGTATTTCGGAGGTAAAATTTTTTTTTTGTCTTTTAAAGTAATTAATTAAAAGCTGTCGTTTTATTAAAAAGCCGGATTAAAGTTCAAAATAATCCATTCAGACATTCTGATTCAAATTACTGAACTTTTTGTGTGAATCTGAATTATCTATAATTGTCAGTAGTCATACCAATGAATTGAGTTTTATAATTGCCAATATTGATACCAGTGAAGGCGAGTCCCAGAACTGATCAATTAAGTTTTATTTTTAGACCGGCGCCCACCTCTCACCAGTGCCGTGCCAGGAACATTCACTGTATCCACCGGTCCGGTTCCTGTCAGGTATCTTATCATAAACAGAATCTATTATAAATGTCACATGTTTGTAAAATGTTACACAGTTAAGAATTCATTTGAGAATAAATAAGAAGTTATAAAGAAGTGATGAACACCTACAAATGGTTTTTATTTGTTTTGGTCTACGTATTCAATTCTGTATAGAGAGCTTATACTGCAGGTTTGCCACAAGCTATGATTAGTTTTGTAAATTGTATGAGAAATCAGTAATATTCAGTACAGAATTATGCACAAGTATACAAAGAAAATGAAGTACTGACATGATTAAGTGAGGTTTAAGAATGAAATGATTTGTGACTGTCTAAATCTTACAGGGAACAGTTACGCCAGTATCGAATCAGTCTCCACCAACAGCTACCATCATCCAGCACCACCCAGGACAAACTCTCCGAACAGAAGGAGTGGCTTCGAAAGTTTGGTCAGGATTTAAATCTCGGCTCCTCGTTTATCAATCCGCCCCGATCAGATCAGGGTTCTATGTATCCTTTTGGCAGGCATTTTACTCCAGGGTAAACACAGAGGTCAAAGATAAAGTGTCTCAGATTCAGTTTCAATTTTAAGACTAAATGCATTTATGATGTGAAATTTAGAAATTCTGATGTCACTCAAACAATATAAATTAACTGTTAGAGAAAATGGTAAAGAGGGGGAAAAGTAATATGGCTATTTATTTCGATGTGCAAGAAAAAGCATAAACTTGTAAAGGTGCTGGAAGAGTGAGTTTGGAGTGTGGTTTTGGGGTTGCTTACAGTAATGCCTATACTAAAAATCTCATAATCAGGTCATTAGATGTAACAGTCCTCATTTATGTAGAAGCTATGATAGAGTGTAGTCCTTAACCTTCATTAGTCATCATTAGTACTGCCTGCTCTGTGGTTTGTTCGTGTTCTGGGGTACTCTGTTGTATTGCATGGTGCCCTGCTGGGACTGCCTGGTAGCTAGAACATACTCATTACTGTTGATACTAATCTTTGTTTAGTACATATATTGATACTAATCTTTGTTTAGTACATATATTTGCATTGCATTTGTGTTTTTCAAAACAATTTCATTAACATGTTTACTGTTTAAAAATGTATGCTTGTTCACATACACATGTAGGTAGTGTTTTTCATTTTGCTACCTCTTTTAATACTAGTGTTACAATTTGTGTGAACATAAGTTACATGTATGTTCAACTGTCCAAAGATCTGTAAGACTTACACGAGACCTGCTTTATTAACTCGCACTCTTTGAGCAGTAACTGACAGATTCTCTAGACAGTTAGATTAAGTTGTGAGTTCTGATCATCACAGTATTATAGTTATGCAATACTAATCGCTTAATGATATGCATGGTGTGAGAATGATAAAACTGTTAAATGTCTGAATTATGCACAGAAGGATTTCTTCAAAGATATTTTACCCCGATCACAACTTTACACTAGAAATGCACAGATCCATGATTTTATTTCGATTTCGTACAAATAAACATGGATCTGTTTGATGAGCTGAGCATCACTGTGAATCCCTCTAATTAACCTTAACCCACTAACCCAGTGACAGCCTCATTCTGGGCTCCCATGTCAATGACACAGAACCTCTGTCCTCCACACCTCAGCGACGATCCTCCGTCCCAGGAGCCGTTCGTCTGGAACTAGATGAAAATGACGAGGTCAGAGTGAGGCACTTCTAGAACTGTCACAAAATGCACAGAAGAATTCTGACTGATCTGTTCACACGGAGGGCCACAGAGTGATACGCGTGGATTGAAGAATGGACACGAATCATAGAAATCTTCCACTAGTATAGAAATATGAATGATATTTTTATAGAGTGAAAGTATTTTGTACAGTGTTAGAATTAGTTTTAGGTTTATTCAGAGTAGTGAATATTGTGCGAGACTTGAATTTGTTCTGTATGTAGTGTTTATGCATGAGCAGTGTAGAAGATTGTCTTACACGTGATAAAGTCATGGTATTGATATACAATGGAAGGGCTTCTGTGGTCACAATGTTGTCATAGATTTGCAAACTTCACAGATTAGTCTTTTATTATGTGCACTTCAAAACTGAGAGGCTGTATGCATATGTACTTCATTGATGAGAGATATACACATTTGTACTTCATTACTGATAGATATATACACATGTACTTCATTCAGTTCATTAGATGTACACACATACATGTACTTCGGTTCAATACTGAAAGATGTTCTTCGGTTCAATACTGAGAGATGTACACATGTGCTTTGGTTCAATACTGAGAGATGTACATGTGTGCTTTGGTTCAATACTGAGAGATGTACACATGTACTTTGATTCAATACTGAGAGATGTACACATGTACTTTGGTTCAATACTGAGAGATGTACACATGTACTTTGGTTCAATACTGAGAGATGTACACATGTATTTCGGTTCAGTTCTTTAGATGTACACATGTACTTTGGTTGAAATTAAGAAATGTACTTCATCACTGAGAGATGTACACATGTACCTCAGTACTGAGATATATGTACTCATGCACATTGACATGGATTTTATATTGATAGTTTATTCTCTACTGTTATTTCATGTTAAAATATGAAAGGAAAGAAGGATAATTATTTTGACATTATACACTGTTTATGTTTACATTACATGTGTATGAGGTTTCAAATGATACATTTTAGTTCATCTGTTTGAGTCAAAAATGACCTTTGTCACAAAGATCATATCAACGAATGTTTCTTCCGTCCTGAAAAGTTTACAGAACACCACCTATATATGGACCATGTATCTCGATTAAGGATCTGTGTTGTAGTGGGATCTGTGTTGTGACAGGATCTCTGATTTGACGGGATCTGTATTGTGATGGGATCTTCATCTACTCATCCAGGATTTTATGCAATGTACATGTATTCTCATCCATCCAGCATTACAAATTTTTATGCCCCCCCCCCCCCTTTTTTTTTATGATGACGATTCTATCTGTCAGTTGCTATACCTCAATGTAGAATGAAAAGAGAATCCGGATAGTTGTACCCGACACAGACATTGCAATATTGTGGTGTAAAGGGTTGTAAGTGCAGGAGAATGATATTAGTGCTTGTGTCAGGGGTCATGCAAGGAGGCGATTTTCTTTGAAATTGTATGTTTATTTCTCTCCCTTTGGGACTTTATTGTAAAGAGAGTGCTGTTTATTTATAACTTTGAACTCTGAGACTCTGTGATAAAATGTTGTTAATTATCATGAAATCTCATTTGTTAAAACATTAAACGAATCAAGAAGATTTCAGAGTCCTGTTTTTATCTCGGATTAAGAACCATGTGAAGATTAAACAAATTGCAGTACTTTCATTTTACACTGAAATCAAAAAGCAAAGTAGAGTTAGTTGGAGGCAATTTTTGCTTTCCAGTTTCATTTTGTAATTGATGTCCAACTCAAGGTAGACACATTGATCGTTCTATATTGTAGGATTAATTATTCTAAGACTATCAGAGCGTGCGTAATCGTCCTGGGAACAAAACTTGCATGAAACACGTTTCACTGTAACTTGCTCTTTGATCAAACCCTCTCCCTATTTACGCAATTGTGGCGGTCAAAGAGGTCCGAACGCCGTTTCAGATACTCGAGTAGCTCAGTTGAGAGAGTACCTGACTAGAGATTCAGGGGCCCCGGGTTCCAATCCCGGGCTGTTCCGTTGCAGTCCCCATTATTTGTTTGGTGTTGTACATCAGCCCCTGGAACTGACATGTGAAAATACCTGCCTAGGGATGATGGTGATCCGTTGAAATAAAGATGATCCGTTTCGATAAATGTTCCGTTGTTAAAAATGTTGGGTTCAGAAAATCGTATGGTTACTCTAAGATTGCCATTGTAAAACGGATATCTAAATATTTCTGTATGCATTTCCCTTCTTCCACATTTTTACAAGGAGCGCCAAGATATCAATTCATTTGATGCGCGCAACAATTGCAAATCTCATCAAATAATATCATCAACTCTGAATTACTGCGCGCATTAATTGACTTGTTGAAAGCATTTTTATTAATCTGCCGAATTGATGAACGCTACAATTGAATTGTTCTCTTTAATTCCATGGATGATAGCAATTGAATTGATGAGCGCTACAGTTCAATGGAAGAGAGCAATGATTCAGTTAATGTGCACATCAATTCAATTAGTGCGCGCAATACTTGAATTATTGTTCTCTTCATTGAATTGAATTACAATAACATTAATTCGATTGATGCGCGCAATAATAATTGAATTGACGATATTTTCAAATAATTGAAGATATCTTAAAAAATTATTTGATTTTATGTAAATTTAGTACTCCATAGAAATCTAATACCTTAGGCTGTATATATGTCGTCCATTAAAGTCCTAAATAGAAGAGGTTAGCAGTGAGGGGTATGGGTCGGGCGCACGTCCCCCTCCATTTGACATCTTTTTTCCCCCCCAATAGAAATGTGTCCAAAACACTAAACTGTATGCCTCTTAACTTGTCATAATTTAATAGCTTTAGGAGGTTTCGCCCCAACCAGGGCTTCACCTTGGATCCACTGGAGGCCTCAAGACAGCCCCTAGACACCTTGTTGTTTACTGCTTCCTCTGTTTAGAAATTTCATTGGTTTGTATCACAGGGGCCCGAACTCTGATACCATAAATGTAAACCTATAGGCCTATTTATGGTATCAGAGTTTGGCCCAAAACGGACTAAGCTCCTATGGTTTGTATGAAAGCAAGATATGCGTGTTGATACATAATGTATTGGAAATGTGTTACAAATGATTATCACGAAGACTCGGTCAAGTGAAAACAATGGAATTATCTTGGTCCTGTTTTCTACCTACCAATGACTTGTCTTTCTGAGAAAAAGTGCGACATTTATATAAACGTGATGTATTGGTTGATGCGGAGTAACCCGGTTATAGAGTGATTATAGGGTGTGATGTATTGGTTGATGCGGAGTAACCCGGTTATAGAGTGATTATAGGGTGTGATGTATTGGTTGATGCGGAGTAACCCGGTTATAGAGTGATTATAGGGTGTGATGAATTGGTTGATGCGGAGTAACCCGGTTATAGAGTGATTATAGGGTGTGATGTATTGGTTGATGCGGAGTAACCCGGTTATAGAGTGATTAAAGGGTGTTTTGTTTGGATACTATGCCTACCTTTGTACTGTTTTGTAGATGCAGTACGTGATTTAAGGTGGCTCACTACACCCAGAAATAGTTTCTCAAATCGGTACTAATTGATTTAATCATAAAAGATATGATGATTATAATAAGTATATATGCCAAAAAGGCAGAAAATATGCAAATTTGGATAAAAATATCATTTTCAAAAAAATTATTTCAACACATGAACAAAAGACTCTGGGGGATTTGAACTAGTAGAGATCTGCGGTTCACCAGCCCAATGCTTTACTGTGGATTTACAGTAAGTGTGAACGAGACATATCGGCAAGTACATGACGTGCTCCAGATAGTTCATTGGAAAGTCCCCGAGTGATTTTAAAGAGCGCTTTTGATAGGTCGGTTAAATTATAGGTAGGCGGTCCCAGGTATTTGGCATTATATTATCTCGTGCCCAACAAGTGTAAGTTTCACTATTTGATTTCAGTGTAAGTTGCACCGTAAGTAGCGTGAGATTCAATATCGGTTTTGATTTGACAACGGAGATTTGAGATTACGTTAATAAAATATCTTGTAAAGTTTATCTTATATATACTAGATATCTACATGTATAAAAGTGATGGGATATCTTATAAAGAAAAAAAATATAAGATGTCTTAGATATCTCGTAAACTTTAAAAGATATAACTTTTATCAGATACCTTATAAATTTTATCTTTTAAACAGGAATAACCGTGTTATACTTATAATCCATTGCAGTATCAATAGGTATATGGGAGGGGGAATACAGGGTGAAAAAGGCGAGCTCCGATATGTAAAGAAAAGGCAGGATAGCAATATCCCAGAATTCAAATAGTGCTGAATATTGAAAAGAAAGAAAAAAAATGACGGGATCGAAAATGCTGCGGGAAAAGGCAGGATCCGCAGTTGCCTCTATATCCCAATAAAAATTGAAAGGTTACTCCCTTAAATTCCTGTAGATACTTGTCAGTTTTAAGTGATCAGAAATTTCAGTACATGTTTCTATAGGCGATTTTGTCCGTTTAAGAACAATGCTTTTGTTTTGTTGTCTCTTTCACATTCGCAGTTTCCATATTGTTATTTTGAAATAAATCTCTCAGAGGATATTTTCGAAATCTTGCAAAGCATTGGAAAAGATCGATGTCGGAAAAATTTCTAAATCCAAATACTTAGGGGGAAGAGGGGGTAAAAACTCGTAAGTTTCTGTCATCCGACATCGATTACACGTTAGTGGGAAAAAAAGACAACTGACTTTAAAACCACATAATAATACATTTTAATAAACGTTTAATGGTTTCAATGTACACTTTCATTTGTTTTACTTGTTAATCGATTAGTTTCAACATACTTCATATTTAGTTTTGTATTTGGGGGGGGGGGTCTTGGTGAGAACTATGCGAACTCAGTTTTCTCTAACATTGAACATTTGATCTCGCCCCTAAAATAATTTGTCAGATTAAGTAATAAGATCAATAGATATTCTACTTCGAGAAAACATTTATTTTCAACACATGGCATGCTTTGATGTCTTTTACTGTTATATATACCCACATTTTCGTAAGAAATTCGGAAGTAACCATCGCTAGATACTCTTAATTGAATGAACAACGGCAAGTTCTGTGAATTCTAGCAAAAACTAAATTCCCCAAACCATCCCTCTCCTGTACATGTAACACATTATTAAAGAAATTCAGCATTTCGTTAGTATTAGACGCACCTTCTATAACGTCATAATAAACCACAGCAAAGGTTGATTGTTAATGTTGCGTTACTGGCGTACCTTTGAACCTATATCACTGGTCCACCCCTAACTGTATGTCCATAGGAGTTTGAAATTTTATCAATACAGGGCCGTAAATTAACCTTCAATTTGGAGGAGGCAGGAAATTAGGCGGGGGTCTGGGGGCCCCCAGACGCTGAGCACATTTTGTGCACACTGAACACGTTTCGTGCAAAATCCTTGATTCTAGGGCCTTCTAAGATGTTACTTGATTAACTCATTCTAAAAGAAAGATTTGGAATGCTTTTTAAGGGAGGTATTATGTTCTTAGTTATTGGAAACAACATAAATTCTAATGAACTTTAAATTTAAATTTTTTTTTGGCTCAAAAGTTGGAGGAGGCAACTGCCTCCTCCGCCTCCATGTAATTTACGGCCCTGCAATAAAGTTAATAAAATGTACTTGATTGACCAAGCCATGAGCTATGGCTTGGTCAATCAAGTACATTTTATTAACTTTATTGATAAAATTTCAAGCTCCTATGGTATGTCCATGATTGCGATTACCCGTTGTACGAACGCGACACTCGCTTCGTCAATATATATATATATATATATATATATATATATATATATATCCAAATTGTGTTTTTTAAAAAAAAATCACAGTGTCCGGTATAAAATATTAAAAGAAATAGAATAAACAGTACACAAAGTTAAAAATTTAACGCAAGCGCTTTCATTTTATAATCCTCAGGCGTTACATTTTAAAATAGTTTTGAAATGGTTTGACGTCATAAAGGCGTCCTAACATTTCACGTACATAACGACGTCATAAACGAATGAAGGGAAAAGGATTTTACGTTAAGCATATTATGACGTCATAGATAATAACAGTAAACATATTTTACAGTAAGCTATTGAGAGCCGGTTTTAAAGTCTTAATAAAGTGTCTTTCTTTTTCTCGTCGGGAAATAGTATTTTCTGTATACAGTTTATAAAACGGAAATACATTGAATTGTCCGTGGCCACACACATCTATATGTTCACTAACTTTAATTTTTCTGTATTCGGGTGCTGAAATGTGTTGTTTATGAACTCGTATACGAGTTCGCAGAGTAGTTCCAGTTTCACCGATATAATGTTTTCCACAGCCAGCACATGTTATAACATAAATTAAATTTTTGGTGGAGCACGTCATATCTGAATTTACCGTAAATTCCTTGTTGTTAAATTCGAACGAACTTCCTTCCCTTAAGTATGGGCACGTTCCGCATCGCCGATCGTCACATTTGGTAACGGTGAAAATTTTTTTGTTGGACTTTTCCTGAAAATTAGATTTACATAACAGTCTCCTAAGATTTTTCGGTTGTCTCTTGCTGTTGATAAAAGTATATTTCTTCATAATTTTCCCCATTTTTTCATCTGTTTTTAGTAGGTCGTTGAGTTGCCGAACGATAGGTGTAACATTAGAGTTCCTTGGGTTGTATGTTGTAACAAACGGTAAAATGTGTGAATTTGTTGTGGGATTGATTTTGGATTTATTGATAAGATTTTCTCTATTGAGTTCTCTGGCTTTCTTGATTCCGTCGTTTATAAGTTTGATTGGATAATTCTGTTTTTGTAAATAACTATTTAATTCCCCTAAACGTTGTTCTCTGGTAGGTTCTTCGCTAACGATGGTACATATTCTTCTGGCGAGGTTGTAAGGTATGGCACGTTTTGTGTGTCTTGGATGCGAGGACGAAAAGTGTAAATACTGGTGAGTGTCCGTGTGTTTGTAAAAAATATCTGTAATTATTTTATCCTCCTTTTTGATAACAGAAACATCCAGGAATGGTATACAAGATGTACTGTAATCCATTGTGAATTTTAAATTGATATCCAATTAATACTTAAGGGAATTAATTAATACTTAAGGGAAGGAAGTTCGTTCGAATTTAACAACAAGGAATTTACGGTAAATTCAGATATGACGTGCTCCACCAAAAATTTAATTTATGTTATAACATGTGCTGGCTGTGGAAAACATTATATCGGTGAAACTGGAACTACTCTGTGAACTCGTATACGAGTTCATAAACAACACATTTCAGCACCCGAATACAGAAAAATTAAAGTTAGTGAACATATAGATGTGTGTGGCCACGGACAATTCAATGTATTTCCGTTTTATAAACTGTATACAGAAAATACTATTTCCCGACGAGAAAAAGAAAGACACTTTATTAAGACTTTAAAACCGGCTCTCAATAGCTTACTGTAAAATATGTTTACTGTTATTATCTATGACGTCATAATATGCTTAACGTAAAATCCTTTTCCCTTCATTCGTTTATGACGTCGTTATGTACGTGAAATGTTAGGACGCCTTTATGACGTCAAACCATTTCAAAACTATTTTAAAATGTAACGCCTGAGGATTATAAAATGAAAGCGCTTGCGTTAAATTTTTAACTTTGTGTACTGTTTATTCTATTTCTTTTAATATATATATATATATATATATATATATATATATATATATATAAAGTTACAGGTCTTCTTCACGAAAACACGACTGAAGACCGGTAACACGGTCGGAATATTTCAACAAAGTGTTTAGAGTTTTCTCTCTCTCTCTCTCTAACTGACTCGGCCTAAATTGCAATAAAATCAGTAGCAAAGAAGTTTTCAACACTTCGTTCGTGTTCAGACCACAGGGGCATGTCACGAATTGACCCTCTCTATTCTATATTTACATTTATTTGTAAATATAGTCTAATAGACGATGTCAAATTTTAAAAAGACAAATATTTCGTGACCAGTCCCTGTGTTCAGACGAAATATGCTTCTCTTGGATTTTCTTTGCAGTTTCTTGAAAGTCATTTCCCTAAAAATTTCTCTTAGCTCTACAAATTAAAGACACCTATGGTACATTGTCAGGGGTACAAATATTTCTTCTTAATAGATTTTGTCTGATTTCTCTATTAATATACACTTGATTTCTTTTTAATTTCATACTCGATAAACAAAAGTACATCCAGTGTGAGCTTCGTTGGCGACATTTTCGGTGCAAGAGTTCCCATGATTGACAATTTTATAACGTGGCCTTTGCGACGCCTAATTTCTTACTGATTTTACCATAAAATAAACCCTCGGCATATGATTTTAAAATCAACGTCATTGTTTTAGTTGGTATTGGTTTTCCCTTTTCGCAGTCTCTTCCACCGTGCTAAAAGATTATGTAGTGCAAAGACACGTGTGACCATCTAAAATTATTTTTATTCCCGCCCCTTTAAATATTGGTCCAATCGCAGTGATTGTTCTTTCCTTGATGCGTCATCATTGACAGATTTGTTTTGAAACCAACTATCCGAGACCTCGAATGAACTTGAGAAGCTGAGTCGTTCACACTTACTGTAAATTCACAGTAACCATGGAGCTACGATGTTAGACAAACAGATCGATCGATAAAAATACTTTCACAAAACATTTAAATCGCCATCTTGTGACGTAGGGTTATAAAGAGTATAAGCTTTAGTGTAGTGAGCCACCTTAATTTGGAGATCAAATGAAAATATATAGCATCACTAATGTGTACAAGAAGATAGTATGGGTTTTTTCTGTAAAAGATTGTGTCAGAAATAAATAACAAAGGTATTGTCATCCGCATTCCATTTACCATGTCTATACAACAACTTAATGTCATTGCCATATGCGTAATAGCCGATACATGCACTTGCATTAATTGTACGACCGAAGCAATATCCACGTGGATTATTCTTATTTGATAAACCATTCAAAATAATACCATGATTATAAACAACCCACCATCCATTCCCGTGGGGATCCGGGTTAGAATAGGTCCTCAGCACCCCTTGCTAGCCTGGTCTTCCCATAATGCGCTGCATTTGCGAAGCATTATATGGGAAGGCCACGGCACCAGGTGGTCTGGATCATTCGGACATTTGTGTATACCCCGACTCCCCACAAACATCTGGGCACTTTCTATAGAAAAAACTAAGGGGGGGGGGGGTGTCAGCGTATACACAAACGTCGGGATGATCTAGACTACGGTTCCAGTCTACACCTCTTGCTTGTCGTAAGAGGCGACTAAATGGGACGGTCCTTCGGATGAGACCGCAACAACCGAGGTCCCGTGTCACAGCAGTTGTGTCACCATAAAGATCCCTCCCTGCTCAATGGCCATAAGCGCCGAGCATAGGCCTAAATTTTGCAGCCCTTCATCGGTAAGGGTGACGTCTCTAGTGAAAAATTCTCGAGAGGGACGTTAAACAATATAGGCCTAGAATCAATCCATTTACTGGATATGGAATATGGTCGTTATACATTGTATAGATAATAAATAAGTCCAATATTTTACGTTCGACGACCTTAAATCTTAGTGTTACTAGCAAATAAGATGCTTGTACGATGTGCTTTGACATATATACCAACTTCCTTTATTACTAATAAGCCCCCTACCCCGCACCCGAATGTCTAAATGTAATTTTTTTATTATTTTTTTTTATTTTACATTATTCAAATGTGAGTTTTAAATGAACTTATAACAGAAAAAAAAAAGGATTTTGAATGTTTCGGAAGTTTTTGATTTCTCTGTGTTGATCACACAAATTTTCAACATAGTGTGATATACAAGTGGATCAACAGGAATGGGGGGGGGGGGGGGGCTAGGGAGATTACGTCCTGATCCCAGCCAGCATGATTCCTCCTAGCCCGAGGAAATACACCAATGTGATCTCTTGTCAGTTGCAGGTGACGGCGTGGGCCAACATATTTGATTAACATGTGGATGAAATTTACCTGTCTGAAACATTCTCGGACGATGTTCATGTAGTCAGAGTGCGAAAATATTCAAGCATTGTTAATTTGTATCATACGAAATATAAGATTGTGTGAAAGGAGGAGAACGGCATTCGGTCACATAAGCAACATTCTTGCATTAATGTGACAAGATGACGAATGCTCAAAGGACTTTAAATGATTAGGACCGAATTTGGCTCTCTTGAAATAGTTTAGAAAGAAATGTAATGTGAAGTATATCCTGTATATCTTATTCTAATGAAGGATTCATGCACAAATGTTGTTATATTTTCAGAAAATCAATAGTCGGTAATCCACTGCATCTGTATCATTCAAATATACACGTGTATACAAGTATATACGTCACTCATGTGAAAGATCAAGGTTCTCTACGCGCAAGCATTCTGAAGTTGATATAAAAAAGATTCTGAAGTTGACGTAAAAAGATGCTGGAGTTCCTAATTAACAATATCCTTGTAGCCTTTGGTGATAAGGTCTTCAATAGTATGTTGGAATTCCCATGGGCACGAATTGGGCTCCTTTGTTAGCTGACCCGTTTTTATATTCTTATGAGGCAGAATTTATTCAAAAGCTTCTACACAAGAAGAAAAAAATCTCTTTAACTCGACATTTAGATATATCGATGACGATATCAACGATAATCATTTTCATTCAAATGTCGATTCTATATATCCCAGTGAACTCGAAATAAAAGACACCACAGAGATTTCCATAGCTGCTTCGCACTTAGATATTTTATTGAACATACTATTAGATGCTAACGACAAACTAACAACTCAGCTTTATGACAAACTGTTTGACTTCAGCTTCTCCATCGTGAACTTCCCATATTTATGTAGCAATATTCCATTATCACCTGCAGATGGTGTATACAGGGATGTGACTAAATTCCTCAGAAATAAGAGGAAAACTGGTCAAGAAGGGGGAAAAATACCTCACCTACCTGGAAAAATATCATTTTCTGCCATTTTATATTATACCCAGAGTGTTTCATTTTTTCGAAAATTGAGCAAATCGGAGGATTTCCTCTGCAAAGAGGAAACATCACACCCCTGTGCATATGTCTCTCAACTGATTCGATACGCAAGAGCTTGTTCTGCACATGATCAGAGACAGTCTACTGATAAACAAGTTGATGCTACAGGGGTTTCAACAGTCTCGTTTAAAGTCTATGGTCGTTAAAATGATTTAGTTTGCCTATATAACCTCAAATGCTGTTTGATGTGTTTCATATCGATTGTTAGGTCGTTCTTGCCATATTGATTTTGACTACGGATTACTCCGTTTACCTGAACAGGATATAGGGTTCACGGCGGGTGTGACAGGTCGACAGGGGATGCTTACTCCTCCTAGGCACCTGATCCCACCTCTGTTATGTTCAGGGGTCCGAGTTTGTCCAACTCTTAATTTCTACTCCGTATAGGAGTTATGAAATTGTTCATGCCCCTATGGAATGAGAGTAATTTCTGCTCACTCAATACAATTTGAGGAGGTACTCTACATCGTCATAATGGATTCAGAAACATATTTCTGAATCCAAAATATTGTATGCATTAATTGTTATATTCTTACCATAACCGGCACATAGTTAACACCCCCTTTTTATAATTGTTTCATTTTTCTCTCTTATTTGGAAACTTTTTTTCTCTTCAATCATTTTGTTATATTTTCATGTAATATATTAATTTTATTCTGTCATAACTGACCTTTGACCTATGGAGAGGGCTTATATAGGCATTGTGCCTGCTGCCTAATCCTATTCATGTATGTATTTTCTATATATACATGAATAAAATTCTGTTGAAATCAAATCAAAATCGTCATAATGGCTGACTTTCTTTTAAAACATGGATGAAAACATAAATATCAGCAGCATTTGTCTACTCATTTCAAATAGCATTGCCTAGCTGAGTAGCTCAGTAGGTTAGCGCTTCGACTGTAAGATAATTGAACAATGCATGTACGGGATCTTCATATTAACCGGGTTTAGCATATAATGAAAGAATTCTTACAAAAAATATGATATCGTTGCACGATGCTTTCCAAAACAAACAAAAAAGATACCCCCCCCCCCCATCAAACTAGGGAGGTGTTGATGATAGAAAGCATACAATGATTAAGATATCATAAAAATACACAACATGTGCACTGAACAAAATTTGATGAAAATAGACAACAACATTCAATAATTTTAAAGATATATTGCAATGATCGTATGAAGATCCATTCTTTATACACATTTAGTGGCTTAATTGTTTGCCTAATGCTAATGTTCCAATACATGCATCTTATTATAGCATATAATGTTATTGGTTTTTTTTTTTAAATGAAGACATTCAGTGATATTTTTACCTCCATAAGATGAAATGAATTGTTGGATAAGATTGATCACGATACTCTGCAGCTATGCTGTTGGAGGGAATGTTTGACCTCAAGTTCACAGAGTTTTTCCAGAGATTCCCCGACATTCAATAAACACGTTGTTCGTGATCGCTTGATTTTTCAAAGTGTTACAACTACACTGGAAATCTTGTCAGCGCGGAAATGTTTTCTGTAAATAAAATCGAATACTTTCCTACAAAACGACGAATAAATTCTTTTATCATGATTATTCCTTATGACAGGTTTTACACGGGAAAGTTTGTGGTGTATGAAACAACCAATATGAAATTAACATGCATGTACATTCTCATCTTACGTAGGATGAAATATTACATTTCTTAGCTTTGATGTGTGGCAGATAATAAACTTTTCACCTTTTGTGCACAGCACCATTAATTTTAATGGTCAATAGCGTGATATAGAAATGTTCAGGTATACTAGTTTAGGACCCAGATGCACGAATTTGTCGCATGTGTGCTTTCCCCGTACAATAATGGAAAGATAGTTAAAGTTTTATTCTCTCTAAATCTGAAAATTTTATTTTTTTGTAAAATATGCTATTATGATAGTTTTGTATATAACTTTAACCATAGTCATTGGTAAAATTAAATGGACTGGTTCACGATCTTTGAATTTTTTTTTTTTTCATTTTTGATGTTAAACATTAAGAATATAACTCATTTAATGTCACATTTATGATCATGTTCAAAGTTCCTTTAAAATTATAATCATATAAGTTTGTCAGAAACTAAAATAAATAATATGATCATTATTTTGATCGCCACTCGTGTACGTTGAAAACACCTTACAAAAAATATTCCAACCCTTTCTAATTTTGTTTTATTTCTATTCGTGCTATCTTGGCAGTAATAAACATTTGGTGGAAAGTAATATTTCTTTAAAACTAGATAGTGATAATTAATTCTAATTAGCCAGAAACTTGATCAAGGTCAACCCATTTCTGACAGAGTGACAAACGGAAGAGTATTTAGTCAGGGCATTTTCTACTCACAGTGATTGAAGAAGACGACAACTTCCGTATATTAATGTTATGTAAAACTAAATTCAAAATGTGTATGTTGTTTATCTATTTCATTTCTTTTCTATAAATGGAAACGTGTCCTTGAATAAATTCAAAATGGAATTGATTTAAATTTATTTGTCTAAAGAATCTCATAATGGGCACTATCAGCACTTCAAACGTCAAAATTGGTAGAAAAATTATAAATTTCTGAAGAATACTTTTTTTTTTATATTAGGGAAAAAAGAATTGTACAAAATATGTACAGCTTGAGCAGCTGATGTTTGTAAATTCATTAATATGTTTAGTCTTTTATTTTTATTGTTTTGTTGTGTCTATGACTATGCAGGTCAATTTAATGAATGGTGATGTTGAAGAAGCAGTCAAAACCTTGTAAAACATCTTAAGGACCCAAACACCCCCTTAAACGCAAGAACCTCGGCTAACGTCCCGACGCTTTCTATAGATCTTGATTAATACATAATTATCAATAAAATAAGATGTAATAAGACGAAAATAAAACGTAATGAAAATAAAAACGAAAAATACATATGCATGGTAACAAAGAATAAAAATGTCACCGCTGAACCAAATATACAATTTGATGCATCGCCGGAATCGAGGATCGGACTAGGGCATTCTGATTGCAAAGCGAATCCTTGAAACACTAGATTATCGTGACCGGTAATTCCTGCATAATTCTCCAATTACGCAAATTACCCCATCCCATCTTTCAACAACCAAGACATAAACATGCATAATCTTATCAATTCTAGTACAGTATTCCTTTTGCCCTAAAATGTTGTCTGGCTTATTCATTGAGGGCAAATTAACTACATGAAGTTTTATGAGAGTCCGGGTACAGAGGGGTGACAGACGGAGTACCAAATTAAAAAGTCTCCGTACGACGGAGTATTCGTGCCATTTTAACATTTCCAGTAAATTAAAAGCATGCCTTTAAATATTTTTACTTACTTTCTTTCTTCTAGAGAAGGAAGAAAAAATACATTTATTGCAAACTGAATGGCGCTTTATAAGAACATCCTGGTGCAAAATGATACACATTAAAGTGTTGAACTAAACTATGTCAATATAAACCAAACATCCCAGAAGTGACGCTGAAAATCCGGTCTTATTTATATTCTTCTGGATTGTTCAGATCAAAGGTTTCGTTTCCGAATCGTGAAATAATTGAGGGTTTGGCTAATTCGATTCTATGATTGAATTTCAAAACTTCTGAATTTTAATGGTAAATACATACTACACGTAAATCTGCTTGATAAATATATCGAAGTCTAGTGAGGAAATATTCATTTTCGACAAGATTTCAATCATCGTGAATTATTTAAAGTGCACATGCATTTATTACCCATTTGATTAAATGTACAATACCGAAGTATTTCAAAGGAATGAAAGTTAGATTGTAAAGTACATCTGACAATATACAAATGTACACATGAAGGACAGGATTCGGAATAAATTCAAAGTTGTAGGGGGTGGGTGGTTTCCCCTCCCTCAAAAAATAAAAATAAAAATCGGTCTAATTTGGAACAGAGATTATCCCCTAAATCCGTCCTGTTTTGACGTTTATGCTTACGGACATTCTGTAGATTATATGATTTTTCATATTGTTGTGTCGTTATAATGAATATATCTAGCATTTCAAACAAACTTGTTTTCTCGGAGAAATTTTCATTACATCACTTAATAACGACATTTAATGTACATCTATCCTTTATAATGCAGTGATCTATTTGGAACGCATGATTCGTTCAGTCTACCTACAGGTACGGCGTTGGTGAAAAACAACGTTACTGGTGACTGTCGTTTTTGAATGCCCCTGTATATATTAATGTGTGTAAGTATATGACTAAGATGCATATATAATACATATTAGGTGTAATTTTTGTCGTCATTATTTACGTTTATACACGTGGAAGTAAACACAATGCTTGATATTGATACAATAAATGATATTTATAAGCACGTGTAAACATCCTATTTAATTCAACAAATAACGCAATCCAACACTCGACTCGGGTCATATATACGTAATTGTATATTCCTGATAACAGTGTGTACATTTTATGTAATGGCGCGCCTAACGATGTCGTTCTCATTATGTATCGTATATTTATCATGTTTATGGACAGTTTATCAGTCTGGTGTGAATGTCACATCATAGCAAAGGCAAATGTCGATACGTCATTTTAATCAAAAACAAATACCGGGCATTACCTAAATTTGGAAAAGAAATATTTCTTTAAAAAATTACGTATATACGGAATCTGAAATTTTGAAAACTCTGACTTCTATAAAGTACTATCGCACTGACAATACTTTCGGTATCGTGTTCAACGTTCCCTGTTCTGTAGAAAGTACATGTAATAAACAAAATAAAAAAAATTACGAAATTGATTTCATTGTATTCTGTCAGTATATTCAATGAATGAAATAAATCATTGTTTTGTGCTGAAGCAATATTGTATGATTCACTAGGTGCAGGTTTATCCCTGTCAGAGACCAACATTTCAAAATTGATATACAATGTGTAAATCATGCGATCATATCAAAGTTGAAAATCTAGCATTTCGTTTGATACTATATTGATCTTACTGCCTTGCAGCCCATGCAGATGACTAACGAAAGCAAACATCGACTCCTGACGATATGCATGTATGACACAAGTCGTGAAATAATAATTAGAAAATCAAGAGAATATCAAAATTCGAAAACGCAGATATCAAGAGTATAATAGTGAATGGTAAGGAACACAAAATTTCCCAATATGCTGACGACACAACTTTGGCTCTTGATGGTTCACCAAAATCTCTTTTTGCTGCACTTGACACTATAGACTACTACTCGACTTGCTCTGTACATTATCTTTTTTTCAAATACAAAGCTGAAAAAAATTTGTAGCAATTTAATCATGTGAAGTTTTGAAATTTGACAGACTTTGGGAAAACTGTTTTTGATCTGTAACCTAGAATAAGAAGTATTCAACCAATTATGCTGTATGATATAGTAGTGTGAAAGAGTGCGAGATGGTGTGAGAATGTATAAAATGATTAATATGTTTCTTCATTACTTTTACTGATGATTATGTGAATATGAAAAAAGAATAAATAATAATTATAATTAAAAAAATCAAGAAAAAAAATAATAAAAGAAACGAAAACATTGCTCCAAAAATATGTATCGGTTTTTCACAATTTCAAGGTAAATGGATAAATGTACAACTTCTAGTACATGTAATGACGATTTTGTGCTCTCAAACAGCACGCACGCAAGCACACACACAAGCACCAACACATCCACATATTTTACAGAAAGAATTTAATTAGACCTCTTCCTGAGATGAAATGAAATAGTTTTAAGGTGCAGAAGTTACCAGATATAAAGCCCATGAATACATTAGACATGTTCGTATCCTGAGTACGTGTGTACCTTTAAGCCTATAGATTTCTGTAGAAATTCTAGAGAGCCCCCGGATCACCGCTCCCGCTTCTACCCCAGTCAGCTCTACGCGCCTAGGCGAAGCCTTCGGCTTTGTAACTTTATCTACACGTAACTCACAAGACACATGTCACTGGTCTATTCAATTAGATCTCCAAATCTCCACAAAGAGGTCTGGTATTGACTTTCTTTAAGGGAATTTTTCAAGAAAAACTATTATTGTCAAAAAATCTTCTTCTTTTTTATTCCATTCCAGTGTATGTTTCCCATAAATTCCAAACTAATATCGGGAGTTTTCTTGCCACTGAATCCTGGCAGTAAAAACACACCGGAGATGTCTGGGGCACGCAGTAACGTAGAGCTTCCGGATCAGGCAGGCGGACTCAGCTGTGACTGGTTTGTCAATTTCACATACGTGTTAAATTTCATATTGAAGCAGTTTGGAAAAAAAGTCAATTATAAGAATTGAAAGATTATTTTTTGACAGCTCAGTACACAGGTGCTTGTGGACAGGACTTCCGGTACCCCCCTTCTTGTATTTTTAAATGTTCAATTCCGTTTTTAAAAATGTCATATCACCGATCATAATGTTCATATATTATGATCGGTGATATGACATTTTTAAAAACGGTTTCTATGCGAGATTTGTGTATTCCATTCAAATATATAAACTCTGAAGTTACATATTTTATCAAAAATAGTCTGAAATACCCAAGGAATTGAACATTTAAAAATACAAGAAGGGGGGTACCGGAAGTCCTGTCCACAAGCACCTGTGGCTCAGTATTGTGCATATCACATGAAACGGTTTTATCATAGGGTAAAGCGTAAAACACGCGCTGTATTCAACTTCTCAACACTCGTCTTGTTACAATCTAGCACAATTTATAAAGTATAGAATTGCGGCTAAGTAGATTAATTAAGCACATTTCATGATGTAAGGACTACCATTCCAGGGTGCATTTCCAAAGAAAATTTTTAATTTTGGGATAAAATATTCGCATCGCATCCCAATGTCGATGCTATACCCTTGCCTTATCTAACATTTGGTCACTGACAACCACGGAAAGGTCTACAAAATCTTTTAAAATGACAGGGGAAATTAAAAAAAAAAATTCTCTGTAAATATCGTTTATTCAAAAACCCACTTTTTTGTGCAGTTTTTCTCTTCACTTTTTTGTGTAGTTATTGTACCGCGTGCAAGCAAATTTTCATAAAGCGCTCATGTCGTCTACTTTGATATCAAGCAAATTGAAATAATTGTTTCATATAAGTATATGCCATCCTTGCACACAGATCGATGTGGTAATTGGTACACAATAAATCACGTCCGATTTCACAGCCTGTCACTCACTGAAAACTATTACATCGCAAACCAAGGCCAAACCACTCACACAACAAACCCTCATCTCCGGACTAAGATACAACGTCGCCATTCTTCTATTCAAATGATCTTATCAAGTTTTAATATTCAGGTACAAGGACGAGAGTTTGAATGTACCAAGCGACAGATCGATCTGGCAGGGTAAAGACAGCATGATGTAACTATAGTATTTGATCCGGGATCATGGTGCCCTTTTATCGAGATATATTTTTGAAATTCTATTTTACAAATTTCGCGCGCGCGTGTGTTCAGACCTGTTCTGCTCGGTATCTGCGCATGTCTTCTCCAGCATCCATGCAGGTAAGGTTTCAGTGATAAGCATAAGGCATGTCCTATAAATCACGGAACTCGTCGTTAACCCTCCACACACCCCCGACAAACCTAAAAGAGAAAAAAATCTAACATAGTCTTTCCTTCTGCTGGCAGTCTGTAAGCTTTTATTTTTTATTTTCACATCTGTGATCTGCCGTAAATCTTGAAATTAGAAACAATATGATTCTTGTAAGGGTGCCTTGTTTGCATACGCGAGTGCGCCGTTCCCTAAACACCGTCAGACATTTTACACAGAAGGTGGGTATGAACTTGGTGATCATTCAGGAGTACCCGTAGGTTGTTATAGGTCCATAACTAACATCGAACGAAATTACACCCCGTGCACTGTAGTACAAACTTAGTTCATACAATTTGTGAAGTGTTTGTCCTTACGCTGACGTCACGAGACCAATAACCAGTACAGGTGAGTTCGCCCGCACTGGTTGTCTGACATGATGTTTTAATTACTATACACCTTTCTGGGAGACTACGGTAAAAGTCTTCCTTTACTGTAGTATTTGTAGGGTTTTGATTGTTTTAATATCTTGTAAATACATGCATATATATATATATATAGATATTGCATATCTGAAAAAAAATTAAACAAAGAAATTGATGTATGTGGGTTTTTTTTTTTTTTTTTTTTTACTAATTCGATAATTTCTTCTGCAAATAATCCCCATAGAAAATGTGTAAGTACATTTCCCTTTCTGTTATAAAGCATACCACCACCAAAAAAAAAAAGGTATATGAAGAATCATTGCTTTTGATATCTAAGGGGGAAAGTGAAGAATTACGATACACAAATAATCAAAAATTCAAAAATGGCAAATTTGACTTTGAATGAAAGGTGAAGATAACAAACAGTGATCAATCTCATAACTCATATAAGCAATACAAAATAGATAGTTGGGCAAACATGGACCCCTAGACACATCAGAGGTGGGATCAGGTGCCTAGAAGGAGTAAGCATCCCCTGTTCACCGGTCACACCCGTCGTGAGCCCCTATATCTTGATCAGGTGAATGTAGTTATCCGTAGTCAAAAACAGTGTGCCAAGAACTGTCTAACACATCAGACAGCATTTGAATATGATGGATGAATATTAGCTGTCTCATATCAATGACCTTGACATTGAATATGATGGATGAATTTTAGCTGTTACATGTACATATCAATGACCTTGAATATGATGGATGGATTTTAATTGTCATATAGCAACGACCTTCACCTTTCAATTCATCAAGCATGAGGGATCTATCTTATGTAGTTCAAAAGTTAAAAGTCCAAGGTCAACAAGAAACAAGACAGACCAAAATTCGACACGTCCACCCCTCTTCGATCTCGAAGGTTGGTTGGTTGGTTGGTAGATTCGTTGTATAAAAAGAGAGGCAAGAATGTAGATAATCACAAAGTTATGTATCGTATTTCTCTATTTTTAAACGAGTTATCATGAAAAGGTGAGGGATACGGATGTATATTTAATTGCTGTTATAAAATTTAGAAATTCATTTCAAAATTAAGGATTATCTCCCTCACGCATAGCTCTTATCCTTAGACGAATTTGACTCCCCTTTTTTGGCACACTGTTTCCCCGTATAATAACTCTAAAACTTCAATGTTATTTCGGATTTCAAACATTTCGGTTGAGCATCACTGAAGAGACATATTTGTCGAAATGTGCATCTGATGCATCAAAATTGGTACCGTATAAGTTTTACATGAAAAGAAAGGGTTTACTAGTGTAAACTACATGCTACAATAATGGACTCAATTGTGTGGTATACTGAAGATTTTTTTATGCGGATCTTTAAAAACAACGAACCAATGTGTTATGCATTCTATCCATTTTACGTTTCTAGAATATTTCTACAATGTAATTGAATTACTTCTAAATTCCTCTCTTTATGTAGAAATAAAATCAAGATAATTTCTAAACGTTTTAATATTTCTAATGTATGGAAATTCGAGAAGGAAATGGCAAACTTGTTGGACTACTGAGCGGGTATTTATAAGTAGACCCGAGAACCCTCGAAAGCGTCTGTGTTTATAGTGACTAAACATGCTCATCAAATTTTCTGTTTATTTTTGTAAAGGGGACTATAGTTACGTAAACTGTAAATTAGCCTGGGAACAGAACAAATCGCATGTCCAAAAGGACATTGCGGTATTTCTGTTATTTATTCTCTCTCTCTTTCTCTCTCTCTCTCTCTCTCTCTCTCTATATATATATATTTACGTTATTTCAAATTTCATCAATTCTCTCATTTGTAATTTAAATAGCACAGATTACCAACTGAATTAATACTGAATTGAGTTTAGTACTTTCACAAACCTAAAGTACATGTACATGTACTTATACTACAACTGGCATATTTCATAAAGTACATCCTTGCGGTTTCTACAACTCTTTCGGCACGGTCCTTTGTTTGGATTTATAGAATCATAGCTCTCTATTTCTTCCTTTTATTTGTATAAAATAAGTACATAGTAAATACAAATGTTAAATTAAATGTCCTTGTATAGTTCACACATAAATGGATTTCAATAACTGCGCACACGAGAGAACTCAATGGATATCAAGAATGGCAAAATTAGGAATGCCAACATCTTGATTAACTGGGCGAATATTTTTCGTTCTCTTCAAAATGTTTTTCTTCATAAACTTCAGATTTTTCTTCAGGGGTGCAAAAGTATGCCTTTTCTCCTCGATTTTGTCTTGGATCCGCCCTTTCTTTTTCTTTATGGATGCCAGGAAACTGATCAGAGAGTTAATAGCATTGCCGGACCTCTCCGATGTGCTGAGGTGATTCAGGTGTATCTTGTCTTTAGTTAAATCCTCGTAACCGTTCTCCAACAGGAGCAGACAGGTGCTCTCTCTACCAGAATTCAAAGCATACTCGAAAAGATTTTGCCCCGAAATATCTGCTTGGTAGGGATTGGCACCTAATAATGGAATGGATGAAGTCTATTAGTTGATGTTATAAGTTGATGCAGTTTAACATGCACACATACATTAGATTTTCTGATTGAAAGGAATTACGTTATGTTAAAACTCAGACTGAATTTACCTGCTTTAAGTAGAGCTTTAACGATCGGGGCATCATCAAAAAGAACGGCTCTCATCAGTGGAGTTTGACCCAACAGATTTTTGACATTGAGATCGGCACCTAGAAGAGAAAATATTAGAATATCAAATTCTATTAGCATGTGCAGCAATTATAAGGTTCGATTAAACTTTTATTATGCTTTCAAATGCTTCGTCTTCATCCTGTTGACGAGTTAGTTAATTAGCTTATTGTTTTACATTGTAAAAGTCTTACCATATTCCTTCAGTAACTCGATCATGGAGGAATCAGATTGGTCCACAGCCTCGTGTATGGGATAATGGTTAACAATGTCGGCTTCGTTTGGATCACAACCCTTCTCCATAAGCTCTTTGGCGAAACCTCTATGTCCAAAACGAATGGCATAAAACAATAGGGACTGTCCTTTATCATTTTTTGTCTTGATTTCGTCTCCCATGGCGTACAAATTCTGGGGCTCGGATCCGGCCCGGCCGCGTGTATTCCTTCTGTTGAAATAAGGCGAAAATGAAGGCAGGCTAGACGACAAGTGTAAGGTTTGCAGCCCAGCCATAATTTTGATTTTCCGAGGTTATGTAATTTCTGGAGATTGGAAAGGGGGAGACACGACTGTGTCGGTGATGGAGGAGACAATGCTGATTCTGAGGTAAGCAGTCGGATTTATATACAGACCTCCAACGCTGGCGTCACGAGGAACAGCCCACTTTTCTCACGACAGAGTGACGAATTCGTAGTAAATTTGGATCTCATTCATAGGTAAGCTGTTTACCTGGACAAAAAGCTTGAGCGAAACAAAACGCAAGAGGAATACTAAAACATGCCTGATGTCCAATAAGATCATGTGCGTAATGTTTACTCATCAAAATGATGAACAATATGTGTAAATATGGGTTATAATTTACTATGTGCTTCCTGACTATTGACAACCAATATAAAGAAGGAAAATTCTAGGTAACCTGAATGTTCTCATTGTTTTGTTCTGTTTTAGTTATCGTTGTATTTATTTCATTTCCAGTAAATACTTCAAATGTTATTTTTACAAGGGCGAAACAACGGTTAAATTTTTTTTATCTGTGTTGCATATCAAAGCAATACCTATTTCGAGGGTAAAAGACAAGTGAAATATGTTTTATCCTATAAATAGGACGGGTTCTTTGAAAACACATGAAGGAAATGATTTCGGAGAAAATAATTGTCACGATGTAAGTCTTTCATACATTTCAAAAACTTTTTCAGCTGAGCATAGAAAATGGAAAGGGAAATTCTTTTATTATTTTTTTTTTTTTACTTCGGTGCAGGAATGGGAACAAAATAAAGAGTGATGTTAATGCAGTGAATTCAATTCAAGACATTTGAAGTTTGACCCGGATCGGGTGCTCAGCCTTCACCAGCGCCTCACTTTACCACTCTAGACTAGACTAAAATCATTTTGTTTAAGACTGCACCTCAAAGTTGGTGATAAGATTCATCTAAGTTTAAATCCGACATGTTGTAACTTCCTTTAGTATAACATTACACCTTGGTGTGGTTATATGCCGTTGATTGTTTTGTTACCTGACATTGTCTTGATCGCTAGTAATTACTTCAGATTGGGTGGTTGTCTATTGTTTAATGTCCCGCTCGAGATCTTTTTCACTCATATGGAGACGTCACCATTACCGGTGAAGAACTGCAAAATTTAGGCCTATGCTCGGCGCTTACGGCCATTGAGCAGGGAGCGATCTTTATCGTAATTAATTGAGAGCATCCAATATATATGTAACGTATCTTGCAGTACCGATCTGTGTAAACCATATAGCAAAAATCCAATCAACATGACTAAAAGCGATCATGTTCAATGCACTTTACAGGGAAAAGCTCAGATAAAAATGGTAATGTTTAAGATTACGAACTGTTTTATCTCGATATATCATAGAAGAAACAAAATGAAACCAAAATGTATTTTCTACCTTTTTGTAAAATTTGCATTTAGGTTATACAATACAATATACAGTATAAAATACTTTATGCAGAGTCACAAAATTAAAACAAAACAGTACAAACTGCACGGCGATTAGAAGTAACACATCTGTTCTTCGGTCTGCATAGGCGTAGCTTGGGTTCAAATATTACCGAGGCAGGGGGTCTGGGGGGCGCAGCCCCCCAGAAGCTATCGACATTTTAACAACGTAAAAGGTGTTGTTTTTTTTTTTTTACCGAGGCAGGTGCCTCGGTTGCCTCAATGGAAGTTACGCCACTGATCTGAGTGATCTTACATATATCACTGTAGTATTTCAAAAGTCTAATGTAAACAACCGTGTAACCGTATAATTTTTTTTTTCAATGGAGTAAATACGTAATTAATTTTGACGGTTGTGAATTGGCAATTATATATAATTATAAACGAGATGAAGTATTGTCAGAAGAATGAACTAAGGATAACACAGAAATATTAAAACACACAGATGGTGCTCTTTCGTAAATTTATGACTGCAGTATCAATCTAAAAATTAAACCAATTAGCATAATGTTCATAATGTAAATATTGACCGTAGATTTCATGTTACAGTACACAGATTTAAAATCAGGTATTAGATAAACACCTGTGTATTGTAGAAATCTTTACGTCATCATAATTTTAATTGCTAGATGGCGGACTTAATCAGAGAAAATCGTGACAATAGAACGTAAGAATATTAAATCCTTTTGATTATCATCCTTCGTGTCATGATCGTCTAGTGACAAACACCTGTTACATAACATGTCTAACGAGAAAAACACCCTTGTCCACGAGTTCGTTAGCATTTTTAATTATGTTGAGTTATTATTCAAATTGATTTTTATTTCACTGTCTAATGAATTATTGAAATTTCGCAAACGATTGTCAATACCTTCAGAACTTGTTAGGACAGCGTCCTTTTTTTATTGGAAAAAGGTAGACTTAGTGAAATCTATTTTAGTGAACAATAAAAAATACCGAACACCTCACACAGAACTTTTACATACACCAGGCCTGGATTTCTCGAAAGAAACTCGAAATTTGGCTGCTCAAATAAAAGAAAAACTCCAACTTGAGTTTGAGATTTTTGAATTTTTTTTCTCGAGAAGTCAAGACCAGTATCTAAGACTAAAACGCGAAATGTCGCACCTGAGAATGATCTACAAATGACGCAAGCAAAATAATAGATACTTTTCTATATATCGTGGAGTAGATATCAAACGGAGGTCAATAAATTATCAAACGAGGGTCAATAAATTACAGAAAATTACATTTCTTAAATGCATGTTATATGGGCAACAAATTCACACAGTCCATGCTAATCCAAGTATTGTAAAGTTTTCTAGGGATGATCAAAGTCCATCCCATTTGTCATGGTTAATACCTGACTCTGGTTAACACTGGTCAATATATTGACCAGTAGGATTAAATGAAAAACAATCGACACAAAAAGTGACCCAGGTGAGGTCTCTTATGGCCAGTGATATATTGTCATTTGAGTCTTTGTTGGTAAGATTTGTAATTGATTGGGTGAACGTAGAGAACTCCAAATAAGGGCCACGAGTGACCATAAGTCTTAACGAATGGGCTTACCTGTATTTCCCATTTGAATGAATGTCAATATTTGTGGCAACATCTGATGATCATACTGTCACATCGTGCATCCGCTCCATGTAACACGCAAACCTTTTGTCGTAAAATGTTGATGATAAAGTTATATATTTTGTTTCACAAATGAATATTGAAGAGTGGACGGATGGATACATGTAGAATGTGTAAAAGAATATACGGAGCTGTTCCTGATATCTGTCTCGTCATTATATTCCCGATGTCTGATATCTGTTTCGTCACTATATTCCCGATGTCTGATATCTGTCTCGTCATTATGTTCCCGATGTCTGATATCTGTCTCGTCATTATGTTCCCGATGCCTGATATCTGTCTCGTCATTATATTCCCGATGTCTGATATCTGTCTCGTCATTATGTTCCCGATGTCTGATATCTGTTTCGTCACTATATTCCCGATGTCTGATATCTGTCTCGTCATTATGTTTCTGATGTCTGATATCTGTCTCGTCATTATGTTCCCGATGTCTGATATCTTTATCTCGTCATTATGTTCCCGATGTCTGATATCTTTATCTCGTCATTATATTCCCGATGTCTGATATCTGTCTCGTCATTATGTTCCCGATGTCTGATATCTGTTTCGTCACTATATTCCCGATGTCTGATATCTTTATCTCATTATTATGTTCCCGATGTCTGATATCTGTTTCGTCATTATGTTTCCGATGTCTGATATCTGTGTATCATCATCAAGTATGACATCTTTGACTCATCATTTTGTTCACGAGGACAATATCTGGTTATTATGGTAATAAGAATCTTGAAAACAAGTGAAAAGCTTTTAAAGCTGTATATGTGCTGGTAATCTTTGGATATTATCGTAGGAAAGTTTTATATACAACTATATAAGTTATACACTTTATGCAAATTATGCAATTTAACTCAATCTTATTTCCTATATTTAAAATAATGTATCCTCCGTGTCGGATAGAGAACGCCCCATGTCGAAATATTCAGGATCACGTAACGTTGCACGTGGAATTTCGAAGGTCAACAATTACATTGCGACGTGAAAGCAGAGACGACCTGCAGGCTGCTAGTGGGACACATTCAGCGATAAAAGACAGACGGAAACAGAGCAGAGAGAACCACTCTGAGCGATGGAGAGGGATTTAAATTTTATATCTAACATAAAATCGCCTTTCAGTACGACTACATACTGTAAATCTCCCATGGTGTTCTAATATTTTTCTCGTGCGCTTGCGCACATCCACCATAAATGCCATTCCTTCATAAAAAAGCATTAGAAAATCACCGTGTTCTCCTTACATTTAGTAGACCAGTATTCCTTTAATACCCGTATACAATTTGTCGAAATTGTCAAATCGTATTATTTTTGATAGTTTATCATACAGACAAAATATTGGTCTGGTTTTTGAACATCGAACACAATACTGTTTAATACGGCACATATACCTTTAATATTTACGCATGATTTTATCAGTGGTTCACAATTACTATAAAGCTTAATTCTATTCTCTGTGTATGTTACTGTAAGTATAGTGGGATGAAAAGGTGAAGATGATAAACAGCGATCAATCTCATAAATCTATAAAGAATACAAAATTGAGAGGAAGGCAAACACGTACCTCTGGACATACAGAGGTGGGGTCAGGTGCCTAGGAGGAGTATGCATCTCTTGTCGACTGGTCACATCCGTCGTGAGCCTTATACCTTGATCAGGTAAACAGAATAATTCGTAGTCAAAATCAGCGTGTAATGAACGGCCTAACTATTGGTATGAAACACATCAGACAGCATTTGACCTAACGACAGGTTGTATTGTTTATAACGATACAAATTTAAAAGCAGAAAGTGATAAGGGGTAAATAGCCTAGAAAATAACCAATTCAATATTTAGGACATGGACGACGACAAGCAGTAAGGCGTGTGCACTGATGACCATGGAATGATGAATAATATAAAATTTATCACTGACAGGACCTGTTGCAGACATGTGGACAGTGATTTAATTGCTCATGTTCTCTAGAAGTGTCTTTTCTGTGTTTAGATCTGATGGACAGATTGTCCAGCCCAGAATTTATCCTTACCACGGTTTTAAGCCAATTTTCAACAGAAAGATATATATTTCAATAATTTATATATGAAGATATTTGGCCCTATATATTCTTCTAGATATTCTCTGACAATTACTCGTCAGTTTTCGTTACCGGTGAAACTCTTTTCAGATCCTATTCTACATGACGTTACCAGTCTGTACAGCTCACACAGACTTATTCACGGTAGAACAACGTGTTCAGAACAACGTGTTCAGATCCTATTTATTCTACACGTAACCCATCAGGTAGTTCGTCCATCAGATATTACCAGACTGAAAACCACAAGGACCTGCTAACTGTGAAGCAGTGTTCACAAATACCAATATCTCCTAGACTGTAACACAAATACCAATATCTCCTAGACTGTAACACAAATACCAATATCTCCTAGACTGTAACACAAATACCAATATCTCCTAGACTGTAACACAAATACCCTCTCCTCCTAGACTGTAACACAAATACCAATTGCTCCTAGACTGTAACAGAAACACCATATTCTCTTAGACTGTGACACAAATACCCTCTCCTCCTAGACTGTAACACAAATACCAATTTCTCATAGACTGTAACACAAATACCAACTACTCCTAGATTGCAACAGAAACACCATCTTCTCCTAGACTGTAACACAAATACTATCTTCTCCTAGACTGTAACACAAATGCCATCTTCTCCTAGACTGTAACACAAATACTATCTTCTAGACTGTAACACAAATACCATCTTCTCCTAGACTGTAACACAAATACTATCTTCTAGACTGTAACACAAATACCAACTTCTCCTAGACTGTAACACAAATACTATCTTCTCCTAGACTGTAACACAAATACTATTTTCTCCTAGACTGTAACACAAATACCATCTTCTCTTAGACTGTAACATAAACACCATCTTTTCCTAGACTGTAACACAAATACTATCTTCTCCTAGTCTGTAACACACAGTGTTCACAAATACACACATACTATTTTCTCCTAGACTGTAACACAAATACCCTCTTCTCATAGACTGTAACACAAATACGATCTTCTCCTAGACTGTAACACAAATACTATTTTCTCCTAGACTGTAACACAAATACTATCTTCTCCTAGACTGTAACACAAATACGATCTTCTCCTAGACTGTAACACAAATACTATCTTCTAGACTGTAACACAAATACTATCTTCTAGACTGTAACACAAATACCAACTTCTCCTAGACTGTAACACAAATACTATCTTCTCCTAGACTGTAACACAAATACTATCTTCTCCTAGACTGTAACACAAATACTATTTTCTCCTAGACTGTAACACAAATACCATCTTCTCTTAGACTGTAACATAAACACCATCTTTTCCTAGACTGTAACACAAATACTATCTTCTCCTAGTCTGTAACACACAGTGTTCACAAATACACAAATACTATTTTCTCCTAGACTGTAACACAAATACCCTCTTCTCATAGACTGTAACACAAATACGATCTTCTCCTAGACTGTAACACAAATACTATTTTCTCCTAGACTGTAACACAAATACTATCTTCTCCCAGACTGTAACACAAATACGATCTTCTCCTAGACTGTAACACAAATACTATCTTCTAGACTGTAACACAAATACTATCTTCTAGACTGTAACACAAATACCAACTTCTCCTAGACTGTAACACAAATACTATCTTCTCCTAGACTGTAACACAAATACTATTTTCTCCTAGACTGTAACACAAATACCATCTTCTCTTAGACTGTAACATAAACACCATCTTTTCCTAGACTGTAACACAAATACTATCTTCTCCTAGACTGTAACACACAGTGTTCACAAATACACAAATACTATCTTCTCCTAGACTGTAACACAAATACCCTCTTCTCATAGACTGTAACACAAATACCATCTTCTCCTAGACTGTAACACATATACTATTTTCTCCTAGACTGTAACACAAATACTATCTTCTCATAGACTGTAATACAAATACCATCTTCTCCTAGACTGTAACACAAATACTATCTTCTCCTAGACTGTAACATAAATACTATCTTCTCCTAGACAGTAATACAAATACTATCTTCTCCTAGACAGTAATACAAATACTATCTTCTCCTAGACTGTAACACAAATACTATTTTCTCCTAGACTGTAACACAAACACCATCTTCTCCTAGACTGTAACACACAGTGTTCACAAATACCAATTTCTCCTAGACTGTAACATAAACACCATCTTCTAGACTGTAACACAAATACCATCTTCTCTTAGACAGTAATACAAATACTATCTTCTCCTAGACTGTAACACAAATACCATCTTCTCCTAGACTGTAACACAAATACTATCTTCTCCTAGACTGTAACACAAATACTATCTTCTCCTAGACTGTAACACAAATACTATCTTCTAGACTGTAACACAAATACTATCTTCTAGACTGTAACACAAATACCATCTTCTCCTAGACTGTAACATAAACACCATTTTCTCCTAAACTGTAACACAAACACCATCTTCTCCTAGACTGTAACACAAATACTATCTTCTCCTAGACTGTAACACAAATACCATCTTCTCCTAGACTGTAACATAAATACTATCTTCTCCTAGACTGTAACACAAATACTATCTTCTAGACTGTAACACAAATACTATCTTCTAGACTGTAACACAAATACCATCTTCTCCTAGACTGTAACATAAACACCATTTTCTCCTAAACTGTAACACAAACACCATCTTCTCCTAGACTGTAACACAAATACTATCTTCTCCTAGACTGTAACACAAATACTATCTTCTAGACTGTAACACAAATACCATCTTCTCCTAGACTGTAACACAAACACCATCTTCTCTTAGACTGTAACACAAATACTATCTTCTCCTAGACTGTAACACAAATACTATCTTCTCCTAGACTGTAACACAAATACTATTTTCTCCTAGACTGTAACACATACACCATCTTCTCCTAGACTGTAACACATACACCATCTTCTCCTAGACTGTAACACAAATACCATCTTCTCCTAGACTGTAACACAAATACTATCTCCTAGACTGTAACACATACACCATCTTCTCCTAGACTGTAACACAAATACCATCTTCTCCTAGACTGTAACACAAATACTATCTTCTAGACTGTAACACAAATACTATCTTCTAGACTGTAACACAAATACCATCTTCTCTAGACTGTAACATAAACACCATTTTCTCCTAAACTGTAACACAAACACCATCTTCTCCTAGACTGTAACACAAATACCATCTTCTCCTAGACTGTAACACAAATACCATCTTTTAGACTGTAACATAAACACCATCTTCTACTAGACTGTAACACAAATACCATCTTCTCCTAGACTGTATATTGAGTGAGTGTAATTGCTTTTGTGCTTCCTCTTCTCAAGATCATATAATATATTATCATACTATAACAAAACGCCC